>NW_019417259.1:85684-92859 GCF_000390285.2 Anoplophora glabripennis
GTGACTTTAATTTTTTCCCTAAGATTCGCCGTTCTCAAGTTATTCATACCAATACAATCCCCTTGTGGCAGACACTTCTAACGATAATATTACAAGAATATTTGTTTATGTTTAAAAGTAAGTGCAATTTGTAAGCACATCAACAAAATTATTTACACTCCTTTCTACACCACCTGTGAAGTAGTGTGCGATATAAACAAAAAATCTATTTTTTTTAAACCTCAACACCCTGTATCTCTAAAACGGGGCCGTTCTAGACCTATGTTTATAAGGCAAACACATATTATTTTAAAGAGATCTATCTACCCTCGAAGTTTCCTGCATAAAATTCGGACCACTCTGTATAAATCATTTTATTAAAGACAAGAACTTAAAACTGCAAAAATGATATGGACAACGCATTTACCGACATGGATTGAATTTTGAGAATTTGCTAGGTTTTTTTTTAATTTTGTCAGCATTTAATTTTGAGTCACATTTCCTATTAAAGAATAATATGACTACATCCTTTGAAATAACGACTTTTCATTATACAGGGTGATTCACAAACGGTGATAGAAAATGAAACATCGTATTCTATGATGAATTTTAAGGGGAGTCCTTCGTATAAAATTTTATTCTAGGACGCTTCATTAAAAAAAATATTTTTAATTTTTTCAAATAATTTAAAAACTTGTAAGTGAAATTTCAATACGTGTCAGGATTAAATATTTATAATAGCAGTCATTATGTGGTTACTTGTAAAGTACAATTTCAGTAGTATTTATATTACTAGCTGATCAAATAGATGATGCGACACTACATTGCAAAAAATAGGTAGGTATATTGAATAATATCCTATTACACAGAAACGCTTTGACTGGACGTAAGTTTTTTAATGCGAGTTTCGGTAGATATGCACCTTAATACAGGTGTAATTACTAGCAAAAAAGAAATTAAGCTGATAGCGGACAGAGTTTATAACTGCACTTTTAGGTACCTATCTTGCAATAATTTCAAGATACGCCTGTTTAAAAAAATGTTACAACCGGTAGGGTACATTGTGAAAATAAGTGATTTTAATATTTTCTCTTCTAAGCTATTTAAATTGTATATTTCTTAATATTAACAGAAAATATAATCTAATATTACTTAAAATTAGCCGCAGGAAGCAACAGAAATTTAATTGGATATTCAGATATAAGATATTGTGAGTAGGTCGCATAATCTAGAACTGAATACTGTCGCATGTACAGATGTATTTTACATTACATCATCGAAAACATTAAAATGTAATAACGTAAGCTTATTTACTTGCCAAATGATACATACTTTTTGTTTAAAATATTAAAATAAGTATGTTATGATGATTTATAAATGATAAAAGAAACATCTACTAGAAACATATTCATTTATAATAACTAAATTTGTGGTTCTTCTCAGAGACAACTTTTTCAACAATTTTAATAAAGATTGGGATATTGAGGATTGAGGAAATGAGGGCATTTAATGTAAACAAACAAAAACGTACGTGACTGAAAGATAATAAACAAAAAGATAATATTTACCGCTTAGTTCTGTACATCGAACACTGAAAAATAAAATATTTAATACTATTGCCACAGTTATTAACATTTTAAACAATCTACACTAAAACGTTATTTAAATATTTAGAAAAATATACTATTTATATAAATGAACAAAAAAACATCCCACCACCATCAGTCTTTTCATGGCACTGCGAAGTGCGAACTGCGACGCGACATGCGAGTACACGACTGCAACCGAAACTTGGAACTGCTTAGAACATAGAACTGGAAACTCNATTATTGAGATTCGCATATTTTTTATAATGAGTACATACCCCCCGAGGTATGTACCGCAGTCAACGTGTTAAAAAAAAAGTTGTAAATTATAAAGTTTTAAAACCTTATACATACATATGTTTACTTACAGAGTTATGAATAAATAGATGTATTCTATCTTTGGGGTATTTTAGCGCTTGAACTTTTTCTAACTGTTCTTCCAGAAATGGTGTATTTATTTCAATAAAAACAGCAATAAATACTATAGGTAATTCTGATGCAGGTGTGTTATTAAGATTAATACTATTTTGTTTACATTTAACACACCCCTCTACTGAATTCCATACATTTGGTACATAATTGCTAAGATAATTTAATGTAATCTTTGAGGGGCCATTTCCATGCAAAATAATTGGTTCTGTGTGGGTAATAACATTTTTTATACCATATTTTTCTGCACCTCCTTCTTTACCATCTATAGTGTATATTTCCAATTCAGCTAAAAGAAAGGTGTAAATAAAAAAATATGGGATAGAAATTTTAAGAACTTACTTGCTGCACCATTTATATTCTGGAATATTTCACTTTTGTGATCTAACTTAAACTGAATACTGTTTCGAAAGTCTTCATCCAAATAAGCTTTTGTGAAAAATAGTTGATCATCATCAGTATCTTTAATGGCAGCTCGTTCCAACAATTTCAAAATCTCGGAGATATATCCCATATACATCCCTGAATTTAAAAATCTTTTTCCATCGACAACTTCAGGATATTTTGGAGCAAGCTCCAGATCTGGCCAACAATATGGTTCAGAACCAAATAAAACTTTTGCATTTGATTTTTCAAATCGTCGGAGAATTTCATTAACTCCATTTGCAAAAATCACATCATATCCATCTGTAAACAGGATAATCTTTTTTGTATCATCTTTGTATGGAATCAAGGCTTCCTTTAAGAGATTAATTTTCCATCCTCCTCCTGGTTTCCTTTTAATATCGTCACCTCCCTTCCATTTCTCACCAAACCCGAGTACCGTTGGTTTAATGTTAAATTCGTTTGCTGAATCTAGATATCTTAAAAAACCATCTTTAGCTTCTGTAGCTACAGTAAATACCAATAAGTCTGCAATAAAAAATGTCACTGTTAAGAAAGTGATTTTCCACTAATTTGGAAGACAAAACAAGTTACCATAATCATATATAGATCAAAATGTATTGGATTAAAGGAAACGAAGGAGTTTACTATACGATGTGTACTAAATGAATGAGCACAAATGCTACCAGACAATCTTGAGGCCAAAACATGATAATTGAGCCAAATATACCTATACAATATTAAATAATATATCCCTACATCGACGAAACGACTGGTAAATTATAAATATAATCCCTTGAATTTTATTTATTGTATTCATAATGTGATGAATTCCGAGAGTGAATTCCCTCTCTGAGCTCATTTTTTTTGTTGCGCTACAGTGCGGTGAACAATATATTCAACATAGACATAATATTGTTTTGAATTCCAAGTTAATATGTAACATTATTTATTAAAATTTATTCTTAAGAAACTAAATTTCTTAAATCAGAAGAATGGTCTCCCATTCAACTGAAATTTTCGGTAAAACGATACACTATACCGATTTTCAAGTAAATATACGTCTTTTATGTAGAATTGTCCACAGAATCTAAAAATGAATCCTGAATGATTATTAGGTCATTGACGTAGAAGTTGGGGTAAAAAATCTCTCTTTACTACCCATTTCTATGCCATTGACCTACAAAAATTTGTAAATTTTACAGTAACTTATGAACATGTGTTAATGTTAACACTACACCAAATTTGAATCAATTTGTTATAGGCATACCAAAGATTTCATAAATAATATGATTTTAAAAACCAACCAGTATGGCCCTGTACTGTGAAAACGGTGATATTTAGACTCTTGTGTTATAAGGCAATTCTGAATTATTTATTGAGTCCTATTTGTGGTTAAAGTTTGATTCACCCGAACTGAAACACCCTGTATACCAAAAATATGATTGTGGGAGTCCCTAATTAATTTCTACGACTTATCCAGTCTCTAACCCAAATGCTTTTTTTTTCTTAAACAAAACTTTTTGACAAAGCTCTTTCTTCTTTCACCAGTATATTCAACAATAAAAACTGATTTTTCTTGCTATCAGCAGCGATAATGCCCTTACCATATAAAACTAATATGAACCCAAACCAGCGGCTGCTTGATGTGGATGTTTACAGCCAGCAGCCACCAGCGGCTAATAAAGTAGCCGAGTTAAAACATTGTTGATTCTAGTCATAAAAATAATGAAACAAGTTTTTATGACACTTTTTTGAAAACTCAATATTAATAATTAACCTTAAATTTATTTTTTAAATAACATTTTGCAATAACTTTTTTTTTTCGAATTTGGTAAACTTAGTAGGTACCTATTGGTAATAAACTGCTGAATAACTCTAAAGGTGTAAAAAACTTCAATGGTTATTATTAAATTGATCACAACTTTATTAGGTACTTAGTTTTCAAGAAAATAAAATGGCTCCAGTGATGTAAAATGACCGTCATTTAAACTCGTGACGGTCATAGCCGTCATGACCAGGTCATGACAGTCATTACACGTCATAAATAGTTTCAGTTAGGAAAAATAATAGTACTTAAATGTAAATGGTTGTTATCCCCTCGCTATGCACAATAAGTCATTTTTCTAAAATATAAATTAATAATAATAAATAATAATAATGTCTTTATTAGCAGGATACATATTTATAACAAAGATTTAGGCTACCTGGCGGCGCCGTTCGATTTTACTCGCTCTTCCGCGTACTGAATCTCAATATTGCCTTAATAAATTCAACAACAAAACTAATTAATATCAAAAAAGTTTTTAACTACAAGACAAACGACACAAAAAACACATGTTCTTTGGCTATAGATGACAAGTATAAAGTAATAAAACAAAAAATTATTACCATTGGTTAAGTTTTAAGGACATCACGTCACAAGGTGGAAAATAAACCTACTTCTTACCGCATTGACAATGAATATTTAATAGATATTAATTTAATATTAACATTAATAAAATCATCAAAAGTATCTATAGAGTGATTTTATTTTACTGTAATAAAAAATAATAATAATAATTTAAATATTTAAGAAACAAAAACTGTCATGACGCGATCATTTTCTGTGACGCGACGGTCATGACAGGTCACATGACCCACTTACATCACTGAATGGCTCCATATTATTATATCATTTAAAAACTTCTCCTGTGGCAAGTTGATAACATTAACTATTTTCGAGAAAAATTTTTGTAAATTAGACGAAACTGGATTTGACCATAAAAGTAAGTAGTGCTTTATAATTATAAACACTGAAATCTGCTAAACTATCTTTAATTACATTAACTTATGTGTAAAAATTGAGAAATTTCAAAATAATAATACAAATTTTCTATAACTGATGAAAAACATTGTCACAAATATTAAATAAATGCGTTTTTTTATCAAAAATAGTTAATGTTATCAACTTGGGGTAAAATATTTTTTATTAAAAAAATAATAATTTCAAGGTTATGCAATTCCTTTGGTTTTTGAAACAGTTTCATTAATTTTTTTTACTCATAGTTTTCGGACACCCTATATTTTTACTATTATTTGCAATTTGTGTACCTATCACAACAATTTCAGAGTTCTCCTGATTTTTTTGTAAAGAAAAAGAAACGCAACTGGAATTTCTGTTCATAAAAATAATTAAAGTCCATCCAGCTTGGGCGACCGTATATATACTAAATAATTATGATTCAAATAATTTTAGAAAGGAGGGAGTGTGATAATGTAGAAAATATTCAAAAGCTATAAACTATATATTTAGATTTTATGACCTCAACGCAACAAGAGTAACACACACGTATGTACATAGATATACACAAATCAATTCATGTTCAGCGGAGAATTCTGCAAAGTAAATTTTGGTTTACTAATATTCTTATGTTTATACTTTATCGGCCTTTCTCCACAATAAGTAATTTTACACATACATTCTGAGGAGGTTTTCCTCAACTATTTTATTACTTAATTAATGTTTAAGTAGTTAGTGACAAATTGTTCATATTTACAGTCAAGTCAAACAAAATAACATACGTATGAATATATACATAGTTTTTTGCATTCATTATTGTGTCAATGACGATACGACGGCCGTATATCCGCCGCAATAATTCGCTGTCTGTTTATAGCATGAAAAAGACCTGATTTAATTATAGGTCAAGCAATAGAGAAAAAAGTAGCAATTTATCTATTAATCCTATTAGGAAAGCGAATGTGCCATCATCTGAAGAACAGTCCGTTCTGTTACGTTTTAGACTATGAAATGTCATTTGATTATTTTTTATAACCAAAAAACTGAAAAAAATCACGTTTTTTCAGCTTTCTGTTATAAAATAAAATAAAACACAAGTGTTGTGTAACAAAATGTATATTTCTATTTTGCTGAAAAATACTGCAAAACCGATCTCAAATGCCCGTAGAGTTGAGTAAAAACAGCCGAGCGCGCGAAAGCTGTCTGGTAGTGGGGTAGGTGTAGGCTATTGATGATACATATTGTAATTTCGGAAAGAGATGTAGAAAAAAACGGTTAAATGGCTCTTTTCGAGAAATTTTGAAAAAAGTTTTTTTTTTTTCGGTATTTTTGGTACTCGTGATACATCGTCGAAAAACTTACAAAGTACTTTTTCTTTTCTCACTAAGTGTAAGTTTATGTTGGAGCGGCACGCCAAGCCACGACAAAAGCTAGGCGCCTAGCCACGACTATTCAATGTATACATTCTTATGGAAGTGTTCATAGTGGAGTACTAAAGCCAAGTACTAAACGCTTGGCTCCGCGCGCTGAGCCAGGCGCTAGAGCAAAGAATCTAGCAAGGTATTATTTAAGCGCGGCGCGTTGATCGGCGTACTGTTTTTGACTAGAATAAAGATGTTTTTCTCTATTATTATTAGATAGATTTAAAAATCGAACTGGGAATTTTCTTAATTCTGGGTAGAGATGATGAAACTCTCCAAATACTTTTCGTCCCCGGTTTATGGGATGTACACAGCATTTCCTTTTTTATGCTATTAAGCAAACACCATTTATTAGCAGTCGATTCTAACATAATTCCATCATCAGATGAAGACGACGAGTCGGTGTACATATTGATATGAAGTTCAGCTTAAAACTGGAGCCAAGACGTTACAAAACTGATATTTATAGACCAGAAGAGTACCTGGCGCTTCGCTCCAACATGTACACCTGTCGCACTCCTCGTAGCATTTGTCTAGGCGCTTAGCGTATAGCTCGGCCCGTGGCTTTTGTCGTGGCTTGGCGTGCCGCTCCAA
>NW_019417259.1:93276-97037 GCF_000390285.2 Anoplophora glabripennis
TATTTGGTGAAGCGGAGACTCTTGAAGAGGGTCTTTCGCTGTCTGTATCGTCCATGTATATGTATATGTTCTCCTCGTTTTCTGAGTCCGACATTTTGTGCGTGTGTGCGTGTGTGTGTGCGTGTGTGTGTGCGTGTGTATGAGGGTGTGTACGTGTGTCGTGTGGGGATGCCCCCTCACGGGGGCGTACGTGTCTTTTGGGTTATTTGTCTGTCTGGTATATTGTTTGTCGGGGGTCGCAATTTTAAAGAAATGTATTCTAAAGCAATGCAAATAACTGATAAATAAGGAAAAACTTACCTGGGCATAACCCCGGGACAGGTACCTGCAACAAAGATGCCGACGGCCTCTATGCTTAAGCCGGGGATTAGGTCGGTGATTAAAAGGAAAGAAAGGGATTCTCTCCAGGTAGCCTTTATAAAGGCAGGTAGATTTTGCTCTTTGCACTCACTTCACCTCACAAACAAACACGTCTGCTCAGCTCGGCTGTTCGCTCTGAACAGAAACACCACTGACATTAGGGGTTTACGATAATTGTATCGGAGTGGTCGGTACAAGAAAATGCCTTACGAATATTCACTCTGATGATTCGATCCCATTACGAAAATGCAAGCTCAATGCTCAGATATAGAAAATCTGAGCGCTCTAGTCTCCCTTGCTTATTTGTCAGATTAAAGAATGATCTGAAATTTGCGCATGCGTGTTGTTTATAGATATAATAAAAAAAAAATAAAAACAGATGTTCCGTTATGTTACAAAGAAAGATTGTTTTGTTCACTGTTGATGTAGATAAATATTATTATTACCGTAGTGGTACATCAGACAGGTACCACTTTTCAAAGTTATTCTAAGGGTCGTATGACACTATACTAAAATTAGAACTAATTTCAGTAATTAAGAACTTTTTAATCTTGTATAGTATCATACAGAAACTGCAACATTTTTGTTGCAATTTGTGAATGATAATATGCCAGATTAAAAAGTTCTTAATAAATTACTGAAATTAGTTCTAATTTTAGTATAGTGTCATATACAACCCTTAGAATGCATTTTCAAAAACCTGCGCAAATTGGTATCTGTTTTACCTGCGGTAGATTATAAAGTAATCATCATTATCGTCTCGGCTATCTTTAGTTCAATTTTTTTTAACGCCAGACACAGTGAGGGAGCCAGAAGGTCGTTTTCATAATAACAAAATCGAAACACCACTGACATTAAAGGACAACAAATGGGTCCCTCGCTGTGTCTGGCCACCCAAAAAAATTGAACTAAAGATAGCTGAGACGATAATGATGATTACTTTATAATCTACCGCNACAAAGTCTGTAGCAGTGTAAAACCACTCTGTTTACCAATAAATTCGTGAATTAATTCATGCAGAACTTCGTCAATTTATTCATCAATAAATTGTCAATGTAAAACAGCTTTAACAGAATGGTCTAAAATGTATCCTCTATAATTCTTTTTTATCTCTTATATTTTCCAAGATCACCATATATGCATCATAAAAAAACGTCAGTATTGTTAGTTTTCGACCGTCATGTAGATTTCTTTAGTTGCGATTTTTCTGTTACAATTTTAAGCATAACTTCTCTTACTTCTGTATTGTTTTCGCATATTGTGTCAAATACAATTTTAAGTAAAAAAAGAAAGTATGTATGTACAAAAAGAAAATTTTCATGAAGAATTATGTTACATGCCCTAAAGCTAAAATTCTCGTTTTGGAAGACAGATAAGATAATTTTTGGCGTGGCGTGAATCAATAATAATAATCTATTCCATTTCTTTGTAATTAATATGTTAAAATATGTTCCATTTTACAGTTACACTCGTCCATTTTAAGCCATTTTATTTCAAGTCAAAAATCGTGTGTTTTGTGTAACCCATTGTTTTTTTGTTTAATAATAATTAATAATAATAAAATTAGACGAAACTGGATTTGACCATAAAAGTAAGTAGTGCTTTATAATTATAAACACTGAAATCTGCTAAACTATCTTTAATTACATTAACTTATGTGTAAAAATTGAGAAATTTCAAAATAATAATACAAATTTTCTATAACTGATGAAAAACATTGTCACAAATATTAAATAAATGCGTTTTTTTATCAAAAATAGTTAATGTTATCAACTTGGGGTAAAATATTTTTTATTAAAAAAATAATAATTTCAAGGTTATGCAATTCCTTTGGTTTTTGAAACAGTTTCATTAATTTTTTTTACTCATAGTTTTCGGACACCCTATATTTTTACTATTATTTGCAATTTGTGTACCTATCACAACAATTTCAGAGTTCTCCTGATTTTTTTGTAAAGAAAAAGAAACGCAACTGGAATTTCTGTTCATAAAAATAATTAAAGTCCATCCAGCTTGGGCGACCGTATATATACTAAATAATTATGATTCAAATAATTTTAGAAAGGAGGGAGTGTGATAATGTAGAAAATATTCAAAAGCTATAAACTATATATTTAGATTTTATGACCTCAACGCAACAAGAGTAACACACACGTATGTACATAGATATACACAAATCAATTCATGTTCAGCGGAGAATTCTGCAAAGTAAATTTTGGTTTACTAATATTCTTATGTTTATACTTTATCGGCCTTTCTCCACAATAAGTAATTTTACACATACATTCTGAGGAGGTTTTCCTCAACTATTTTATTACTTAATTAATGTTTAAGTAGTTAGTGACAAATTGTTCATATTTACAGTCAAGTCAAACAAAATAACATACGTATGAATATATACATAGTTTTTTGCATTCATTATTGTGTCAATGACGATACAACGGCCGTATATCCGCCGCAATAATTCGCTGTCTGTTTATAGCATGAAAAAGACCTGATTTAATTATAGGTCAAGCAATAGAGAAAAAAGTAGCAATTTATCTATTAATCCTATTAGGAAAGCGAATGTGCCATCATCTGAAGAACAGTCCGTTCTGTTACGTTTTAGACTATGAAATGTCATTTGATTATTTTTTATAACCAAAAAACTGAAAAAAATCACGTTTTTTCAGCTTTCTGTTATAAAATAAAATAAAACACAAGTGTTGTGTAACAAAATGTATATTTCTATTTTGCTGAAAAATACTGCAAAACCGATCTCAAATGCCCGTAGAGTTGAGTAAAAACAGCCGAGCGCGCGAAAGCTGTCTGGTAGTGGGGTAGGTGTAGGCTATTGATGATACATATTGTAATTTCGGAAAGAGATGTAGAAAAAAACGGTTAAATGGCTCTTTTCGAGAAATTTTGAAAAAAGTTTAATTTTTTTCGGTATTTTTGGTACTCGTGATACATCGTCGAAAAACTTACAAAGTACTTTTTCTTTTCTCACTAAGTGTAAGTTTATGTTGGAGCGGCACGCCAAGCCACGACAAAAGCTAGGCGCCTAGCCACGACTATTCAATGTATACATTCTTATGGAAGTGTTCATAGTGGAGTACTAAAGCCAAGTACTAAACGCTTGGCTCCGCGCGCTGAGCCAGGCGCTAGAGCAAAGAATCTAGCAAGGTATTATTTAAGCGCGGCGCGTTGATCGGCGTACTGTTTTTGACTAGAATAAAGATGTTTTTCTCTATTATTATTAGATAGATTTAAAAATCGAACTGGGAATTTTCTTAATTCTGGGTAGAGATGATGAAACTCTCCAAATACTTTTCGTCCCCGGTTTATGGGATGTACACAGCATTTCCTTTTTTATGCTATTAAGCAAACACCATTTATTAGCAGTCGATTCTAACATAATT
>NW_019417259.1:99123-104273 GCF_000390285.2 Anoplophora glabripennis
AAACCTAACCTAACACCTAGGATGTCTAAACATTCATATTGTTAAAAGATTGTTTTTTATCCGTCAACTTTCCATTTTGTTTGTGTGTTTATAAAACAGGTTTAACAGAAAATATAAAGTTTGTGAATAGAATTGTTTGTTTGTATGCAACATTAATAACCGCGCCATTCTTCCATGGCTAGAAATTGGCCTCAATGATTTGGGATCGAGAGGGATTATCCCTCTTTATAACATTAATAACCACATTAAAATTGCTAATAAATACTGTTTTATAAATTTTGCAGTTTCTTTTCTAAGTTTATTTAAACGAGTAAAACACGATTTTACCATTATAAATCGTATATATTTTTTTACATTAAAAGGAAGTAGCATTAGGGTCGTATGACACTACGCTAAAATTATTACTAATTTCAGTAATTAACTAAGAACTTTTTAATCTTGCATAGTATCATTCAGAAACTGCAAGATTTTTGTTGCTATTTGTGAATCATAATATGCCAGATTAAAAAGTTCTTAATAAATTACTGAAATTAGTTCTAATTTTAGTATAGTGTCATATACGACCCTTAGAATGCATTTTCAAAAACCTGCGCAAATTGGCATCTGTTTTACCTGCGGTAGTTTATAAAGTAATCATCATTATCGTCTCGGCTATCTTTAGTTCAATTTTTTTTAACGCCAGACACAGTGAGGGAGCCAGTTGTTGTCCTTTAATGTCAGTGGTGTTTCGATTTTAATATTATGAAATGGACCTTCTTGTATTATATGTTTTGTGGTAGAAACCACAAAACATATAATACAAGAAGGTCGTTTTCATAATAACAAAATCAAAACACCACTGACATTAAAGGACAACAAATGGGTCCCTCGCTGTGTCTGGCCGCCCAAAAAAATTGAACTAAAGATAGCTGAGACGATAATGATGATTACTTTATAATCTACCGCTGGTAAAACAGATGCCAATTTGCGCGGGCTTTTGAAAATACATTCTAAGGGTAGTATATGACACTATACCAAAATTAGAACTAATTTCAGTAATTAATTAAGAACTTTTTAATCTGGCATTGCAACAAAAATGTAGCAGTTTCTGTATGATACTATGCAAGATTAAAAAGTTCTTAGTTAATTACTGAAATTAGTTATAATTTTAGCATAGTGTCATACGACCCTAATACTACTTCCTTTGAATATTTAAAAATATATACGATATTACGATTTATAATGGTAAAATCGTATTTTACTCGTTTAAATAAACTTAAAAAAGAAACTTTAAAAAACAGTATTTATTAGCAATTTTAATGTTATTATTAATGTTATAAAGACAGTTCCGAGCGAGCAGCCGAGCAGAGCATACGTGTTTTGTGAAAGTGTAGTGCAAGGAGCAAAATCTACCTGCCTTTATCTTAATCACCGACCTAATCCCCGGCTTAAGCATAGAGGCCGTCGGGATCTTTGTTACAAGTACCTGTGACGGGGTTATGCCCAGTCCCACTTTTACTTATTTATCAGTTATTTGCATTACTTTAGAATACATTTCTTTAAAATTGCGACCCCCGACAAACAATATACCAGACAGACAAATACACCAAAAGACACGTACGCCCCCGTGAGGGGGCATCCCCACACGACTAACACTTACACACCTTCCCACACACACACACATACACACACACATACACACACACACGCACACAATGTCGGACTCCGAAAACGAGGAGAACATATACATATACATGGACGATACAGACAGCGAAAGACCCTCTTCAAGAGTCTCCGCTTCACCAAATAATATGACCAATAAAACAGATTTATACGAACAGTTACAAACACAAAAACATGAAAACGAGACGCTAAAACAACAAATACACGAACTGACAGAACAAAACACCCGACAATACCAACAAATACTAACCATGACACAGCAAATCGTCGATTTGCAAAAAACAATTAAACTTTCGGACGAAAACACCACTAAATTACACCAAAAACTCGACAAACTTATCGACAAACAAATGACAGACAATATACCCCAGACAGGCACACACACACACCCTCCACACACACACCCCACACACACACGCACAGAGAAACGCAAAAAACACACAGCGGAATCCTCTAGCGAGGACGAAGCCCCCAGACTTAAAAAATCAGACAAAACAAACAAAACACGACCACAAACACCAAACACGCGCCCCCCGACACCTACACCCTCCACAAGCGCCCTACAAAATACCCCACAAAACACACAAAAACAGACAGACAAAACCAAACAAGTCCCCCCGGTAATCTTGCGAAAGCAAGAACGGTGGACGCAAGTACAAAAAATACTCACGACACTTAACATTAACTACACAAAAGCCAAATTGACTAAAGACGGTATAGCCATATACCCAAACACACCTAATGACCACAGACTATTGACAAAGACACTGACAGACAAAGGCGAGGAGTACCACACCTTCACCCTCAGCGAAGAAAAAACGCTGAGGGTGGTGATACGCGGAATACCTGCGGGTGTTTCGCCAAGTGAGGTCCAACTCGACCTCGCAAGACAAGGGTTCCCCGGCGCAATAGTGCACCGCATGGCGAGCCGTCAAAATAAACAGGAAATGCCCCTGGTCCTAGTTCAGGCCCCACAGGACCAGGAGGACATCCTGAAGGTAACCCGCTGCTGCTCGCTCGTGGTTCGAGTAGAGCTGCAGCGAAAGCAGCGGGTTGCCACACAGTGCCACCGGTGCCAGCGGTTCGGCCACGGCCAGACCCGGTGCACAGCTGAGCCAAAGTGCGTAAAATGTGGCGAAAACCACAGCACGCACGTATGCAAAAAGGCCAAAGACACGCCCGCCAGGTGTGCAAATTGCGCCGGGCCACACCCCGCCAGCTATATGGGGTGCCCTCAGTACCCCAAAGCTAAAAACACAAAAACACAAAACACAGACACACACACGACACAAAACACTACACAAACACACAGACAGCCCCTCCTACCCACCCCAAACACAACCCCAGGACGCACATACGCTGACATGACCAGAAAAACACAAAACACACAAAAACAAAAACACAACACCTCACCACACGCACACACAGACACGACACCCTCCCAACCGGGCGCGGCGGCCCTGATTGACGCAACAAAGCGTCTTCAGGACTTCTGCGTCCAGCTGACGACCATGGTGTCGAATATGCAAAAATTATTCGACTTCTAATGGCTCGTCGGCCCTCCCAACCCTCCTCGCTGAGAATTTCGTCCTGGAACCTTGACGGGTTCCGGGCCAAAAAAACGGAACTCGTGGACATCTTGAACCGTCTAAACATAGACGTTATGGCTGTCCAGGAGACCTACCTCAGCGAGGCATCCCGTACCTCCATCCCTGACTATGACATATACAGACATGACAGAAACCGTAACGGGGGTGGTGTTGCACTCATAGTAAAGAAGTGCATCGACCACTATCCGCTGCAGCGGCTCCAAACTCAAAACACAGAGGCCGTGGCGATAGCGGTGAGATCGCTACGGCATGGAGACGTTGCGGTGGTGTCCTGTTACCACCCACCCAGACTACCACTACTTGACAATGACTTAGACAAAATCCTTTCCTGGCCCCAGACAATTGCCATCGGGGACTTCAACGCGAAGTCCCCCATATGGCACAGCGGGACGACGACCACAAGAGGTCGCGTCCTGCTGAATTACCAAGACAGACACGACGACTTGACTATACTCGGACCGACAGAACCGACACATTACGGACCCGTAGGACGCCCCGACGTTATCGACATTGCCCTCTTAAAATCTATACCGTTAAATGCCCAAATATCCACCCAATACGAAGGGTCTTCCGCCCACAATCCAATATTTCTGGATCTGGGGCGAAGACAGAGATATGAAGGCACCTTCACGAGGAGGTTCACTGACTGGGAGCGTTTCCGAACAGTAATGCAAGGAAACATGGCTCTCCCAGTCATCGAAACCACCCATGATCTGGAGGCGGCAATCCTCTCCATTGAGACTAACATTAAAAACGCCCTGACTCAGACTACGACGGAGACTATTGTCCCCCGACTGACAAACCCCCGGGGCAACCTCCTCGATGACATAAAAAACTTAATACGTGACAGACGACATGCGAAACGGCTTGCCACCTGCACCCGCTTCCCCCGACACAGACACGACTTAAACGTACTTAACAGACGGGTGAAGGCGGCTCTGGATGAACTGGCCCAGGATAACTGGGCTAGGCACCTGGAGTCGCTGGATCCACAAGACAACAGCCTCTGGAAAACGCAGAGGGCCCTGCGACAGACCGCTCGCCGTAAAATTCCTCCAATCCACGGTAGTGTGGGGGTGGTTTACACGAACCAGGAAAAGGCCGAGGCTTTCGCCGATAGCCTGGAACTGCAGTGTAGACTGCCTCAGCTGCCCGACGAAGACGAGGAATTCGAGATAGTGGCTGAGCGCGCGGCCCGACGCGTCGACAGAGAGCCAGACAATGACATAATCCCCCCCGCAACACCTGACGAACTAAGACTGACAATACGCAGACTTAAAAACAGAAAAGCCCCCGGACCCGACAATATACATAACACGACACTTAAACGACTACCACACAAGGGCCTCATGGCCCTACTAAACATAACAAACGCGACACTCAGACTAAGACACTTCCCTACCCGCTGGAAAACAGCAAACATAATCCTTATCCCAAAACCCAACAAAGATCACACCATCCCATCCAACTACCGGCCCATTAGCCTGCTCCCGGCTATGAGCAAAGTGGTAGAAAAAATTATCCTAACCCGTCTAAGAACCCACTCCCAAGAACTGCAAGTCATTCCAGACGAGCAGTTCGCCTTCCGACCCAATCACTCCACTGAACTCCAAATCCTTCGCCTTACCGAGCACATCACGGCGGCCTTCAACAGGGGACAGTACACTGGTGCTGTCTTCCTGGACGTCGCAAAGGCCTTCGATACGGTTTGGCATGAAGGCCTACTGATGAAAATGCTCACCAACCAATATCCCATATCCTTTACCAAACTCATAAAATC
The DNA here is from genome assembly GCF_000390285.2 of Anoplophora glabripennis. Classification (NCBI taxonomy): domain Eukaryota; kingdom Metazoa; phylum Arthropoda; class Insecta; order Coleoptera; family Cerambycidae; genus Anoplophora; species Anoplophora glabripennis. The sequence continues at coordinate 104,176 of NW_019417259.1, forward strand.
CTACCTACACCACCGAAAATTCCGCATCCAAATCCAAGATTCCCTTTCCACCACCCGTCCCATGGAGGCCGGTGTCCCCCAGGGCACCGTCCTGTCCC
>NW_019417259.1:104638-112965 GCF_000390285.2 Anoplophora glabripennis
AAAAAACAAAATATATGATTATGGGTAGGGGCAGTATAATGAATAAAATTAATGAGGTAGATTATAGAATTACTATAAATGATCATGATATTGAAAGAGTTTGGGAAATGAAGTATTTAGGGGTTATTTTGGACGATAAATTGAGTTTTCAAAAACATTGCAATTACATTTTGAATAAGATCTCAAAGAAAGTATACCTATTAAATAGAATAAGTAATAGTATTACTATGAATACTAGGATCCTGTTGTATAAAGCATTGATTGGTCCCCATGTGGAGTATTGTTCAGCAATTTTATTCGGATTATGTCAAAATGAGTTAGGTAAAATACAAAAATTACAGAATAAAGCTATGCGTACTATATTGAAATGTAATCGTTATACACCGATAAAATTAATGCTGGAGGTGTTAAACTTAATGAATGTTAAACAAAGATTAATTTTCAAGACCTTAAATATGGTGTTTAAAATAAAAAATCAGACAACTGCTAAATATTTGTGTAATAAGGTACAATATGTGAGTGAAATTCATTCGTACAACACAAGGAAACATGGAGATTTTTTTATTAGAACTGCAAGAACTGGGTTGTTGAATAGAACAATTTTATATAGGGGGTTGAACATGTTTAATGCATTACCAGATATAATAAAGAATTGTGATAATCATATTAAATTTAAAAGTATGTTAAAGAAATATGTGTTTGAAGTATTTTAGTAACAAAATTTTGTATTCCGTTCTGTTTTGAATGTGTGTATCTTTGTGTCGTGTTGGAACTGACACGGAGCTAGAGGATGTATACACTTGTGAAAATTGTTGATTTTTTTTTTAGTATTTTTTTAGTATTGGCTAATAAATATTATTATTATTATTATTATTATTATTATTATTAATTTCTAGTCGAACCACTCGAGATATTTGATAAAATGAAATGCTGCATACTACACATTGCTGGCATTGCACCATCCAAGTTTGAACCCTCGACCGAACCTTCCAACTACAGTACCTCACTTCACTGTGGTCACAATAGTCCAAATTCGAGCCGAGTCGTGTGGCTATTAGAGAATGAAGGATGTCCGCCTAATACGTCCGCACGATCTCGCTCGAACCATTAAACCACGGTACTACCCCATGCCATGCATACACCCAGACAATATGGAGAAGATTCAACCAGGCATAAGCTTCATGTTAGCCATTTTACGAAGGCGGGAGCCCAAGCGCTCCCATATCTCGCTTCACGAGATACCGTCGAGGTCGTCCCCCTCCGACGAAGACCCTACCTGAGGCGTCACTGGCTCCGTCGAGGCCCGTGCACCAAGGCAGAGGTACATAGGCTCCGTTGAGACCTACACATCGAGGCAACCTTCCTCGGCCAAACCTCCATCGAGGTCCCTAGTCGAGGCAGCCCTTCCTCGAACACTCCTAGCAGTGCCATTCGGCTACTCTTACGAGTAACGCCGCCAAAATCAATAGCTCATTAGCTACCCGGCTCCTAAGAGCCCGTTCATATATTCCTTCGAGGCAGCGCTCGCCCGACGATAACTTTCATGAGACCAAGGCGCCCAAGGAGCAGCTACGCTCGCTACTTGAGCGACGTTACCCAAATTCTAAGCCTTTCGCTTCTAGGCTCCCTTGAGAGACCTGACACATTAGTAGAATCAGTGCAACTACTACCAGAACTCAAGAGCCCAGTCCCGACCAACATTTACATCAGCACGGGTAAGATGAAACCCCCTGGGCGTCAAACCACTGCTACACGTGACTCTCACACAAACAGATTAGTTTGCAATCCACTTCAGCGCCCTGAGCTAGGCGGACCCTCGTCACCCATGGACGAAGAGCAAGACCCACAAAGTTGACCTGCCACGATCACTACTCCTAGTGGGGTCGTGAAGATAGAGGTCAGCGATTACACGGATCGCCCTCGCACCTGTTTGCCGGCGTCGAACGACGGCGAGGAAGACAGCTACTTCGCTCCACCAGCACAAGCCATCTTCATGATCCGCGGAGAACCTGAGAACCCGCCCCCCGCCATTATTCCATGGCTAGAAATTGGCCTCAATGATTTGGGATCGAGGGGGATTATCCCTCTTTATCCTGCCTCATCTCGTGTAGGCCTGGACAGCCTTCGTAGGTGGGCCCCATCCGTCGTCTACCCCGACCGCAAATGCGGCCGGTGTAGGCGCTTTGTGGGACCTCCTTTTGTCCTGGCTGGGCCCCGCCGGCTAGGGCCCTTTCTTCTGGCGCTCTTCTTGCTTCGCCGGCTCGTCTGTGTAAACCCCGGGGGTAGTGTCATGTTTATGTGTGGTATGGTTGGGTAGGGCAGTGCGGCTATGCAGTCTGGGATGCGCTTTTCTAAGGTGGCCCTTAGGCTAGCGCGGGAGGGGAGGGGTAAGGAGGGTATGGGGGTGTGTATGTGTGTATGTGTGTGTGTCGTTGTCTTCGTTTCTTGATCCTGGCTGTCTCTGAAATAGAAAAGGTTAACGGGCAGGGGGGAGGTGTCGTTGGGGTGGTTACCCAGGGTGAAAAAGTTGGTGTCTAGGTCTTTTGTATTTGTCGGTCACGTCGGGTACGTAGTCAACGGCCTGAGGGGATTGTCATGTCTCGCGGCTACGTCAAACCGTTTCTCCACGTTTTGTCTTATTGTCTGTATAGCGCTTGTGTATTGTAAGTCTCGTAATATGTCAGAGCTCCTTACGTATATGTCAGTGTTTCTTACGTACCAGGGCGCGTCGGTGGCCGTGCGGAGGGCTATGTTTTCCACAGCCTGTAATGACTTTAAGTGGCTTTTTGCCGCGTAGGTTAGCTGCGGTTGAAGTACCACCTTGATAAGCGTTCGCTTATTCCTTAAACTGAGGGTGTTTCCACCTTTGAGTAAGGGATAGAGCCTAGCCCTGGTGGTCTTCGCTCGCGCCACCGTCTCCACGATGTGCGGTTTCCACGTGAGACGCTGGTCCATCGTCACGCCCAGGTATCGTGTTTGTCGATTCCAGGAGATAGGTTCCTGGGATAGTGTCAGTCTGTCGAGGTTTTGTGGGATTTTTCGTTTGGTAAAAAGGATAGCCGAACTTTTGTTGGGATTAATTTTGACTTTCCACCTGTTGCACCAGGTTTCAAGTTGGTCTAAGGAGCTTTGGAGGAGGTAGACGGAATATCTAGGATCTACGGATTGGGATGTGATTGTCAGGTCGTCGGCGTATAAGTATATGTTGGTGTTGGGGGGATGTGGGATGTCGGAGTTGTAAATGGTGTATAGGTGTGGGGACAGGACGGTGCCCTGGGGGACACCGGCCTCCATGGGACGGGTGGTGGAAAGGGAATCTTGGATTTGGATGCGGAATTTTCGGTGGTGTAGGTAGGATTTTATGAGTTTGGTAAAGGATATGGGATATTGGTTGGTGAGCATTTTCATCAGTAGGCCTTCATGCCAAACCGTATCGAAGGCCTTTGCGACGTCCAGGAAGACAGCACCAGTGTACTGTCCCCTGTTGAAGGCCGCCGTGATGTGCTCGGTAAGGCGAAGGATTTGGAGTTCAGTGGAGTGATTGGGTCGGAAGGCGAACTGCTCGTCTGGAATGACTTGCAGTTCTTGGGAGTGGGTTCTTAGACGGGTTAGGATAATTTTTTCTACCACTTTGCTCATAGCCGGGAGCAGGCTAATGGGCCGGTAGTTGGATGGGATGGTGTGATCTTTGTTGGGTTTTGGGATAAGGATTATGTTTGCTGTTTTCCAGCGGGTAGGGAAGTGTCTTAGTCTGAGTGTCGCGTTTGTTATGTTTAGTAGGGCCATGAGGCCCTTGTGTGGTAGTCGTTTAAGTGTCGTGTTATGTATATTGTCGGGTCCGGGGGCTTTTCTGTTTTTAAGTCTGCGTATTGTCAGTCTTAGTTCGTCAGGTGTTGCGGGGGGGATTATGTCATTGTCTGGCTCTCTGTCGACGCGTCGGGCCGCGCGCTCAGCCACTATCTCGAATTCCTCGTCTTCGTCGGGCAGCTGAGGCAGTCTACACTGCAGTTCCAGGCTATCGGCGAAAGCCTCGGCCTTTTCCTGGTTCGTGTAAACCACCCCCACACTACCGTGGATTGGAGGAATTTTACGGCGAGCGGTCTGTCGCAGGGCCCTCTGCGTTTTCCAGAGGCTGTTGTCTTGTGGATCCAGCGACTCCAGGTGCCTAGCCCAGTTATCCTGGGCCAGTTCATCCAGAGCCGCCTTCACCCGTCTGTTAAGTACGTTTAAGTCATGTCTGTGTCGGGGGAGGCGGGTGCGGGTGGCAAGCCGTTTCGCACGTCGTCTGTCACGTATTAAGTTTTTTATGTCATCGGGGAGGGTGCCCCGGGGGTTTGTCAGTCGGGGGACAATAGTCTCCGTCGTAGTCTGAGTCAGGGCGTTTTTAATGTCAGTCTCAAGGGAGAGGATTGCCGCCTCCAGATCATGGGTGGTTTCGATGACTGGGAGCGCCATGTTTCCTTGCATTACTGTTCGGAAACGCTCCCAGTCAGTGAACCTCCTCGTGAAGGTGCCTTCATATCTCTGTCTTCGCCCCAGATCCAGAAATATTGGATTGTGGGCGGAAGACCCTTCGTATTGGGTGGATATTTGGGCATTTAACGGTATAGATTTTAAGAGGGCAATGTCGATAACGTCGGGGCGTCCTACGGGTCCGTAATGTGTCGGTTCTGTCGGTCCGAGTATAGTCAAGTCGTCGTGTCTGTCTTGGTAATTCAGCAGGACGCGACCTCTTGTGGTCGTCGTCCCGCTGTGCCATATGGGGGACTTCGCGTTGAAGTCCCCGATGGCAATTGTCTGGGGCCAGGAAAGGATTTTGTCTAAGTCATTGTCAAGTAGTGGTAGTCTGGGTGGGTGGTAACAGGACACCACCGCAACGTCTCCATGCCGTAGCGATCTCACCGCTATCGCCACGGCCTCTGTGTTTTGAGTTTAACCCGACACTGGTGACCCTTCGGAGCACGCGAGCAGGTGCGGCCACAGCGCCTTACGCGCTTCGGTCCGTAGATCCTAGGACCGTTGATACCGAGTTGGCGATCTCTAGGGGCAACCAACACGATGACGGGGCGACCCACCAACAACAACCGATGGGTCAAGGGGAAGACGAACCGCGACATGACGCCGAGCGTGGGGCTCGAACTCCAAGGGAGGTTCTTGCGACCACCTACGTCCCACTATCCGGTGCCTTAGAACGGCCAGCCAACCCCGAACGAGAAGAGATATTACGACAATTGCATTGGAAGCTTTTTTTTTATCCGCCGTACATGTCCATTTTCGCGAAACTACCCTCCAATTTTGCTAATTGTACCTTAGGATATAGGCGGCAAATCAGGAAATTATTTTTTAAATAAACGAGCAACATCGGTCTGTGATCGCATTCTATCTTCGTAACCAACCATCTCTAATTGTTATTTTATGCATTTCTGTTAAATAAACCATTGCTAACAATTAAATAGCAAGTAACTACAGTAGCTCAATAAAACTGGCAATTATGTTTTCTTTTTAGTTGATATTATTGAAAAAGAACACTGTAAGTTTTTATGTTTTTGTTTGTTAAATTTCGTATATGTTTATTAATTAAATCGTCAAGCAGATCGTTAATTTTTGCAATAAATATTAAATCCATAGCATTTTTGCATAGAGACCTTAAAAATGAGGTTTCACAAGCCTCTACATCCTATTAAAAAATTTAGGACATGCCACTCGAAAGGGGTTCAATTTAGAGTCTTTTGATTGTTGATAGGCCTTGAGTATACTGATAGCATAGCTTATACAAGGTGATTTAAAATGCAACACAAATATTTTTGGAGGTGATAGAACTTCGAAAATTAAGGACACTTCGATGCATAAACTAGTGCCCAGATTTTGAAAATCAGGGAGTTATGACCGCTTTCGCTTACAACTTCCAAACGCTTTGGAGAATCAAGTTGAAATTAAGACCTTTTAAGGGTACCTATTATACCATTTTTAGATGTAAAATGAAAAAAGTACGAGATTAATTAACTGGGGAGAAGGGGTAAACCCAATGAGGTTGAAGAGCATTAGGTTGATATTTTCATTTGAATATTAGTATAAAACGTCATTCACATAACTTTATGTGTAAGTTTGTTTTTCGTAGTATAATTAAAAAAATTGATTCGCAGTAAGTGACACTGCTCCTTTTCATTTTTATAATTTATTTCGATGTTGTATTGACTGATTTTTTTTAAGTTAATGTAGTATTAGTATTTTTACTGTTAATTTAACTGACAATATTTAAATAATGGTCTTTTATCCTTCGTTTCTTACGGTTTTGTTTTGTCGGTAATGTTTTGTAAGTATATAATAAGCTTATATAACTTATTATTCTAACATACGTTAATTGTAGGTGTCTATAATTATAATAATAATAATAAACATTTGCGAAAGCTTGACAACAAAAAAAAGAGTGTTTTTAATATATTTTCCCTTAGCATTGTTGACTGCATTTCCAAATTATACTGGTATCTGTCGTTTTTCTTCTTAAGTCAAGACTACATTTCTTGTTTTATATACTTAGTTATTAAACCAGATAAATCGTTTTAAACATTTTTATGAACTTTTTGAGTCGGAAGTCTCAGTGAAACAGCTCTATATACGACTATCAAAAATTCCTGAAGCAGCCACGGTTAACTTGAATCAGCGTTGGAAAGATTGAAAATGAAAATGTTGCATTGTGTTAAACTAAAAAAGAGTAGGTAACTGACTTTATGGTGTACTAGTTATTATTTGTGATAATTAGTGATTCCAATCCAACATGAATGTGTTGGAATGATAATTTCTACAATGGGGTGTGCTTACATTTAAGGTTCCCCAAAAATCGTGGATCCTATTTTTTTCAAAATCAGGCATGATGTCATTGAATTTATTTGGTTTATTACCAATGTAGCTTATAAAACCAACAATGTACAATTTTTTTATTCATTTTCTTATGTCAAGATTGTTATTGTAAATTATGTCTGTGGGCAAGATATGATGAAATATCAAAATTTCAACACAGATAAAAACAAAATTGATAGAAATGCGTTACAAAAATTTGTGAAAAAGGGTTAAGAATTTTAATGATTATTTTGTAGCTTAAAGCGCGAAAATATTTGAGTATTTTATTGTATCTGTTTCGTTATATATCCTTTAAAAGAGATTTATAGATATAAAATTGAATTAGGTAATTATTACACTGCTAATTGTACTTAAATATTTGTTGTTCCTTTTATATGATGACCACTTAGAACAACTTCTTGCTCATACTGGAAATAGGTAAATCATAAAGTTATAATATAGTTAGTATATCTGAACCGAAATTATAACTTATTTTGTAACAGCATCGAAAACACTTAAGGTTAAGTTTACCTAACTATAGTAGGATCATATTCGGTGCAAAGTAATAAATCATTTCCTGTCAAGGGAACCAATGAAGTACGCTTTTAAGGGTTTTACAAATTGAATAATTTCTTTATACATTATGAAGGGACGAGGGGATCAGTTCAGGTCTGGCACCTTTGTTCCTACAAAAATTCGTTTATTCCCATGAAATATTTATTTTAAATGTAATTTATTATAAATCCAATTTGTTTCCTAAATTCCACATATGTACTACATTTTACCTCTGTACGCGCCACTGTTGTTTACTTGTTTTTTGGAAGCGCTCTCTAATTGACGGCAAAGCTCGCCAGGTTAGTATTTGACGTATAACCGACCAGTTCGTACACTCGATGCACCTGGGCGACTACAGCTACTACCAGAACACAGTGCGTATGCAGCGGTATTTCAGATTTTACATTGAATTTCATTTTAAATTTGAAATGATTTATCTTACGCCTCCTAAAAATGATGACACGATTTTCCTTTGATAAAAGACCGACAACTTTTTGCTCTACTCTGCATCTAATACGATCCTACTATACTTAATCACAAGTTGCACGACGAATTGTGTCTTTGTAGTTCTTTTTTATATATTTTGAACTCTAAAAATGTTGTAACTGTAATGTTCAGAAATATCTACTCACGCAGAAATGATTAAAATGATTAGTAGTTCAAATAATTAATATTGAGTTATACGATGGAAACAAATTCTAATACCGATGACGTAATCTCGCCTTAGAAAAGCTGTAATGCCAAACTCAAGGTCAAAGTTTGTACGCAATCAGAGATATGAACGCAACTCAAGGATATTTATGTATTGTAAATATCCTTACGCATACGTATGTGCGCTGGGTATGGATTTGCCTCATAGAGGCCCGCTGAGCGACGAGTACATACCATTTCATACATTTTATGGAATTCCATTTTATTATTATTTCTGTATACTT
>NW_019417260.1:0-38658 GCF_000390285.2 Anoplophora glabripennis
TATAGGGTGTCCCATTTAAAATAACGAAGTTGGTGTCGACTTCCTTTATAACCGGAAGTGTTGGAAAGTTCTAGATATTTTAGTTGTGTTCACCCCATGGACACAACATTGCCATGTTACCAAATTTTCAAATTTTTCGAAGCAGTACTTTCCTAGATATCGATCGACGCAGTTCCCGGTGGGACACCCTGTATAATATTTGCAGGAAAAAAATCTGGTCATAATTTTTTCTGTAATGTCTTTTTATTTACAACTTTGATTGCATATTCACGACGATAAATAAATACAATTTACGAAAAAAAGTTAAATAAAAACCTTTTAGTTTTTGAGTTCCAGGCCTTCAAAGTTGTCAAAAATAAAACTAATTTAATTAATAATTTCATAACCCTTTTACCGATCGCGTTCAAATTTGGTATATTTATTTGGACTATTATTGCGTATTATTTCTTAAAGTTAAAGTTAAGTAAAGTCAAATCGATATACTGGGTGATAGTTTTCTCCGGTTACTTCTCCCTCTTAACGGTCAAAACTTTTACAGTGGTCGTATTTTTTTAAATCGGACAGCAACATTGAAATGGTCGTTTTATTTAAAAAAATAGTGTTCCTTGAGAAAATCACCTACAGGAAGCTATTCTGGAGAAATATGGCATTATTTGCAGGTCTGTACGTTTCGGTTTGTATAGCGGTGTTACGGATTTAAAACTGAGTTCAGTAGGCGATCAAAACAAGATGTCAATTGCTGTGGATATCAGGGAATGTCATTATTGTCGTGTTTCTTTAGGATTCTCATCACTCTACACATGCAAGTTATGAACTGTCCGCAGTGTATCAAGACAATTAAACGGGGTTGTTAATTTTCATAATTTGCATGTGTGGAGTAATGAGAATACTAAAGAAACACGAGAATAATCACATTACCTGACAGCTACAACAATCAAGATCATGTTTTCATCGCCTACTGAACTCAAAGTTTTAAACCGCAACGTACACACATGCAAATAATGCCATTTTTCTCAAGAATGGCTTTCTGAAGGCGATTTTCTCAAGAGACAATGTTTTTTTTTTAAATAAAACGACCTTTTCAATGTTGCCCGCCCGCTTTAAAAAAATACGACCACTGTAAAAGTTTTGACCGCTAAAAGGGAGAGGTAACCAGAGAAAACTATCACCCAGTATACCCATTTGACTAAAGCTTTAAGAAATAATAGATATGCATTAATGGTCCAAATAAATGTACCACATTTAAACGCGATCGGTAAAAGGGTTATGAACTTATTAATTAAATTAGTTTTATTTTTGTCAACTTTGAAGGCTTGTAACTCGAAAACCGAAAATTTTGTATTTAACTTTTTTTTCGTAGATCGTCTTTATTTATCGTTGTAAATGTGCAGTCAAACGTTATCGGTGAAATTTGCGGACACTCTTTATATGAAGAGCAAATAACATTAAATAAACTTTATTAATGCAGTAAATGACTCATATTCTCTAGGTAAAATATAAATTTTTGAATTAGCCTTCTTAAAATACCAGCCTTCTCAAAATAATAATACAATGAAAAACTTGCAGGTTTAAAATCATTACAAATAATTTAGGGGCGTACTTTTGAGGTCAAAATAAGACTTTTTTTTCCTATAAACGTGAGTTCCGAAATAAATTTAAAAATATTTCACCGTAAATAGTAATATAGTAATAGTTATAAAATTGAAAAATATGGCGTGCATTTAACTCTTTATCAGCCAATATCTCAGAAACGGTTGGTCTGAAGCAATGATATATTTAAATTTACCATCCTAAAAAATCCCCGTACCCCAAGTTTTATGGGTATATTCAAATCTATTTGGAAATTGTTCCTAAAAAAACGAAAAAAATATAAAAACTGTGACACCTGTATATATCGCAAACTAAGCATTTGTGGACACACGTTTATAGGAAAAAAAATCTTATTTTGACTTCAAAAATACGCCACTAAATTCTATGTACTGAACCACGCCTTTTTTAGTAAAGTATTTTCCCTTCAATGTTTAAATTATTAAATGAACTATTAAATACATGTTCATACTCTCAAAAACCGTATAAAGCTTGCATTAATCTAAGACTTCTTTAACAATGGGGACTAATTAAATAAATAATGTATTTGTGTATGACAAATGAGACACCTAGATTTTCTTCCATAAAATTGACTTCTAATTTAAAATAATTCAGTATAAGGAAAAACATTCTCCATTTATTTTCTGGGAAAAGTTTAATTGCTGTTTTCATTTATACAAAGACTTTTTTCTGGATGAAAATTTTGCTCTGCTCGCGTCCAGGTGCATTGTGAAGTGGAATCTTTGAACCATTTCGAGCAATAGCCACTTCTTGAAAACATTAAACTGAAAACAAAATTTAGTGTAAGCAAAGCAATACCTAAGTAAAATAGGTCTTAAACAGTAAGCTACAATCTAGATGGTTATTTTGATGTTTCTCATACTCTCCCAGAACTTTAAATGAAGATATACCGAGAGATTTATACCTATGTATAATTTACTTTATTTTACCTTAATTATCTCAGTGTTTATTTATATTATATTTAGGTAGTTAATACACTGCTATATTATTATACAAATGTATCTAAACATGCCTAATGAACAACTAGTACAGTTCTTTACACACGCACAGTAACACCACACCGGGCGATCATATGGTACATCTAATTGGTTGAGTTAAATTTATATCAAATACAGGGTGTTCGCAAATTTCACGTTTGACTGCATATCCACGAGGATAAATAAATGCGAACTACGAAAAAATGTGAAAAGAAAATTTTTGGTTTTTGAGTTCAATATTGTCAAAAATAAAACTAATCTAATAACTTCATAACCCTTTTACCGACCGCGTTAAAATTTGGCACATTTATTTGGTTATTATGGCGTAGTATTCCTTAAAGCATTAGTCAAATCGATATACTGGGTAATAGTTTTTCCGATTACCTCCCCCTTTTAGCTGTGAAAACTTTTACAGTGACCGTATTTGTTTTAAACGGTCAGCAACATTCAAAAGGTCGTTTTATTTAAAAAAAAATTGTCTCTTGAGAAAAACCTACAGAAAACCATCCTTGAGAAAAATGGCATTATTTGCAGGTCTGTATGTTTCGGTTTGCGTAGTAGTGTCACAGATTTAAAACTTTTGCTAAATGATGATAGTTGTATTTCAAATCCATTCCTAAATTTTAATAGTTGTTTTATTTTCTCAATGACAAGGCAACAAATAATAGAATACATACCTATTATACGATACCTTATATCTCCACGGAAGGTAGATCCATTTGGCTCAAAATTAATTTGAATTTGGGAACGAAAACAGAAAATTTTTGAAACATTAACTGTGTATGTGATTATTTTATATTTTCTTAACGTGAGGTCTTTCTTATTAGAAAAAACTAAATTTATAATATCAACGCCATAACTGATCCTCTTCGGGTAAAGGGTAATTCATTTACAAATATTTCTTTACAGTGTGGAAGAAATACACAATTAAATAAACGGCAACAGAGAATGTTATAAATAAATAATTACAGACAATATCTTTGTAGTTATTTATTATTAAAATAAAAAAAGTCTCCCTTCTCACCAACTTATCATATGCCGCGATTTAATAATCACCGCAACAAAACAACCGCTAAATTACTTTCTGAATTATAAAAAACCGATTTTTCAGAAGAAATCCACGTCACACACAACAACAAATGAAAAGGACGTTACAAAATCTCCCTCGCCAATAGTACTAAGTAAATATATCACAACACAAAGATCTGCCTCATCTATCTTGCTTACTACCAAAACAAATCCATTAAGCCCATCTCACTTTAATCCTCTCATAAAAAAACTGTTTAGTGTTTAGTCCATAAACAGTATCGCTATCTTCCCCCACTATTAAGAAGGATCCGGTATTTACCGGAAGGAACTCTATAAAGCAAGCCGCTATCTCTCTCCGCGACAGCCGCGGCTCCAGTAATCCCTCTTCCTTTGTATGACTCCAGGCTCCGCCCATAAACTCCGGGCTGGCACGGCGCAAGCTCCTATGATGCTGTGCTTGGACCTCCCCTAGCAACGTTTAGTCTCGTGTCTCATCTGACAAATGGTCCAAAAGCAGTTAGCAATTGTTTTCATGAAAGCTCGGTCTCGGTGTGTTTTGGAACAGGCGACTCGATTTGTTTTCATGGTTAGTTGTGGACAATTAATGCTGCTGATAATTCCGAATGTCTGCTTGTTAAAGAGTGTCTGACTTCAATAAAATGCAATAATTTGATAATTGGCGTACGATCTTCGGAAACATCTCCGCGTAATAATTTTTATTTGCAGTAATAAATACAGTTTTAAAGAGAACTGGAACCATTTCTCGATTTAGTGTAATATTCTTACAGTTGTATTTTTTTTGTTCTGGAGGACGTTATTATAATAAAGACGGGGGTTTCCCCCAAATCCAGCATCACGATTTTCGGAGACACTCATAAGGTAAGTACAATCTTTAAGGTCTTTTATTGTTTAGTTTTAGATGGGTACCCCATTGGTACCAATTTAAAATTATGGCGAAGGTCCCGGTTTGAGCTCTGGACAAAATTTTAATAATAATATTGTTCCATAATATGAAGAATGCCATTTAAGTTTTTTAATGCCTAAATTACAAGGTTTAAAACTTAACAAACATATTGAAACAACTAAACTGATAACTGACTAATGAAACATGGAATTAGTGAAACAGATGGTAGAATTGCATAATTACAAGTAGATTATTCTTAAATGGTACATGAATTATATTTCACCACATTCCATATATTATCTCAATATTTTATTCTATTTAGACTGTTTCTATTATAATTTTGTTGGTAATTAGGTACAGGTTTATAAAAGCTTGGACAAACGCAATTAATAATAAACATTTCTCAGCAGTGCATAAATAATATAATAAAAAAGGCAATTTTAAAAAAATAAAAAGAAAATAAGTTTACATTTAAATGTACAATGTTTAAAAAATGCATCATAATAGTAAAATGGCTCTATCAGAAGAATTTTCTTTATCTTCAAAAGACAAATATTGTCAGGTGAAATTTTGATGTCAGTTATAAAATTACTGTAAATTGAAAATGTACATTTTGATGTTTAATTAATCAAATGTGATCTAAATAAATTTTTGATGGAAAAAAATTATTTGTGTTTCAGCTCGTGTTGAAATGCTAATCTGTCATTATTCTCAGAATACAGTATTGAAGTTTAAAAGTTATTTTGTAAATAAATGAAAACGAATATATTGTTCGATTGAAACACACGTATTAAATTTCTAATTAGGAAACAAACTTTCTATAACTTATCTATTATGTCGATTTCAACAATACATAAGAATTTTATGCTCATATTATGTTTTATATTACCCAGATTAACAAACTTCTGTTTGCGAACAACATAGTGAAAACATTTTTGACTTAATTCCGAAAGTCGTTCATGTGAATTAGAAACAATGAGCCCAAGGACTGAACCCTGCAGGACTCCTAAAAAAACTTTGGGCTGTGTCGATAGTATAGCATCATGTATTGTAATGCATTCCTTTTCTGTTCAAATCGACAGATCGCAGAAATTATTTCCAACCAAACTTTTCGCCTTAAAGCCTTCAATTATTCTCTCATCTACACCGTCAACTGGATCGATTGTAGATTTACTACAGCGAAAACCATACTGACGATTCAATAAAATATCATTTTCTTCAAAGAAACTAGTGAGTTGTTTGAAGAAAATGTTTTCTGTTACTTACTACAACTAGGCACAACTGACATAGGGCTTACGTTTTAATAGTTTTAAAATTAAATGTATTAGTACTATTTCCATTACGTTGTCATACTAGAACTATGTACGTCTGAAGTTAACTTAATTAAATTATGGAAAATTACATGAGATAAAAATAGAGGTAACTAAGTAAACATTTATAGCGCATATACCTAATACACAGCACCATAAGGCATCAATTACTATTTTTGATTATGAAGTAGAGATTATGGAGTGAGATATAAGTTACTTTCTATTAAAATCTATTGACAATGATAGGTTTTGTCTATACTATGAGTTTTTTCAATAAAGTGCATAATTTTTTCTTATATACTCGTATAAGAAATAGACATTAAATAAATAACTTCGTTATTGTCTGTAACTTAACTCAACAATTGAGTAATCTTCCACCTGCATAAACATAAGCGTCGGCAAAGGAGGGATACTAGGTAGAAAATTACAAAAATACTGCTTGTAAAATATTAAAAATAATATATAATTATAAAATATAACAAAATAAAAGAAAAATATAAATAGTTTAATGACATTTCTCAAACTTTATTATAGCTTTGGAACATTGCGACTACTTATTTTTCTATTAATTAGGCAGGATCTATTGGCATGACTTACACCAATAGAAGAAGTCTCACACTTTGAGAAGTCGAACCAATAGCAGGAAGGAACTAGAATAAATGATATGTATATTTAATATTAATTTTAGAAGTTGCATGAAAACCGGCGGTATTTGTTATTTCGTACCGGAGTATTTGTTACAACATGATATAAAAGAACAACAACTTTACAGTAGAAGAAGCCTTTATAAAACACTTAATCGCTAATGTATCTTTAATTAAGAATAAAAGAGATAGGTAACACTTAAAAATTGTATTATATCTAAAATACTTTAAAGGAAGACAAACATTAAGAGTTTACCGTCAAATAGTTTGTATTCAAACATCTATTCGTTAAGTAAATGCCATAATAAGTAAACTCTTTATAATTTATAATATTAGGTATGTGCTGTGCCAAGTATATGGTAGATGTGACATGCGGACCACCATCTACTGCGCTTTATTAGAAAATAATACAAGACAGTAGGTCTTACAAGAATGCGGATTATTTCAATAAATTCTTCTATTTTCCATTTACCTTGCAAATAAAAAGCTTCAAACAGTAAACAACACATATCATTGCTTAGGGAGTGAAATAATAATAAGCCAACGAGGCTAGCAAATATTTATTTTTTTTTTACTTCAACTAAAAGATAGAAGAGATAGTTAATCAACTAAAGATACCTACCTACTTATCGCAAAAAGTAGCTATTAACATACAATTTATTAGTAAATATCCTTGGAAGAAGAAGAAGAAGAAGATTCTGTTTGTTATATGATAGCCAGGCGAATGTTACATACCCAATTTTTTAGTCAAGCTCCACAAATCACTACAATAACAAATTTGGACAAACAAACAAGTCACTCTAATTTTTCAATAACGTTTTGTTTTATTATTGTTTCCAAGAGAATAAATTCAAAATAACACATAGTTCATAAAAATTAATATTTTGCTTTCCAAATTAACTTTTAGAAGTGTGCTATGAATAATAATTTTAGATAACAAAAATCAAAGTTTGTTGGAGAGGTAATCAATGTAATTTAAATACCCTTAACTTTACACACCCACTATGTACACTTTTAGGATAGTTTTTGTATTGAAACTATTTCTGTTGGTTTTTGCCATCTTGTTAGATTTGTTAGACACAACCTCATTGGTGTTTTATTGGAAAGTTAAATCAGGTAAGGCAATAAAAGGTTCAAGTAGACTTTCAATTTTTTTTTTAGTTCATAATTGTAGATGACGTCATAGGGCAACGAAATTTTTCAATATCAGAAACAATAAACTTCCATGAATGAACGGAATAATCAAGCATCTGTCAAATGTTGCTAATTATCGTGCACCTTTCGGTTATTATTTTAATATGCTCTACAATTTATCGTTGTTTTTAATCAATGCAGTTTTAAACAATTCTTTAATATGCTAGCCAAATCATGACGAATTATTTTTTTAATGTTTGTAAGTGACTGTTTATTTATTCCTTATATATATTTTCCTTTTTATCAACCTCTTCATTAACAATGGCACAGTATATACTTAAATCTGAGGGAAGAATTAAATAATTCGTTGTAATTTAAAGGAAATATAATGTCGCTGGGATCCAGTTATTTCTCTGCAGGTTTTTATAATACTTTAGAAAATCCTCCAAATTCAATTTTTTATGCTTAAAATTAACTTAACCTGTCTTATAAAAAGATTAAAGAAGCATTAAAATATACACAAAAATACAGAGGTTATTTTGTCAACAAGTACGAAGGAAACACGAAGATGAGAAAAATTGGTTGGACAGATGAACCCACTTCTCAACTACAGGAATTTATAATCGAAACAATATTAATGCCCTGGCAACTGAGAATGCAAATTACGTCAGAAAAAATCGAATTCAGAGAATTGCTTCATGTATGATGTAGTTTAATAGATCATAAAATTTTGAAACCACTATTGTTTTAAGAGAATCTGACTGGACCATTATATTTACAATTCTTAACACGCCAAATACAAGAAATGTTAGGCTAGTTAGCAGAGGAAGAACTAGTATGGTAACAAAATAGAAAGTCACAGTATAACATGCCCCTTTAAAGAATCTTTAAACCAATGTTGAGTTGGAAAAAGATGGACCTATTGCTTGGCCTCCTAATACCCCAGACTTAACTACTATCGAGGATAGATCAATGGGGACACTTAAAAGATAAAATTTATTAGAACAACCCTGTTCTTATAGAGATAGAATTCTGGAGAAAATTGATTTATAAAAAATTCGAACGCTTCATGTTTGTTTACAATATGCATTGAAAAAAATTAAGTCATTTTTAACTAAGTTTTAATTGAGTGACTAAATCAAGTAGTGCTTAGTTATTATTACAATAAAATCATTTCTTTAATTCGTATTACGTGGCAATTTTATTTATTTGAAGAAAACAATTTGGAAAATTTTAAACCATCAAATCAAAAGCCTATTTTCCTTAACCTATATTAATTTACAAATATTAAATTCATATTCAACTGACTGTTATTGGTCTCTTGAGTTCTTTTTGTTTCTTTCCACTCCTCTTTGAATCACTTCGTATCTTGATTATCCTTGTTTTTATTTGAGCCGCTGGATATCTTAGTACCTTCCTTGAATTGCCGTACTCTTTAGACGAAGACCAAATCTTCCTAATGTTATAATGGGATTTGTCTAAGTTCTTTATTGTGCAATTTGAATTTCCAGTTTTTTTTTTATATAATTGGGAGATAAATTTAATCTAGGATTTTTTTTATAAATTTTAAACTTTTTTTTTTATTTTCTTTGGAATTTTCTCACTTCCTTTGGGTTCTACTGGATATCACACGGAAAACTTGTTATTTTTGCACTTGATTCAGTTCAGATCAGATTAACTAATATCTTTTGTTTTAAAGCAACGATTTACTTTACACGTCTCAAACTCGACTGACTGAATTTCTCGCAGTTCTTAAATACATCTTTGCCAAACATCTGACTTTTCTAGAAATGTTCTAGAATTCTATATTATATCAAAACTTTTTACCACAAATTGTAGGTCTATACTAAATACTTTAAATGTAGTAATAGTTCCGTCTAATTTTTGGAGCTTTTATCTACACTACTTTCTGTATTCCGATGAAGTTTTTCTGACTTCGGTCTACGCACTGAGAACTTTCACATCTTACTAACACAACTATTTTTCGTATATAAATACTGTCCTTATATCTACTTTTTAACAAATTTTACTGATATATTTCCAAATTCCTTTCTTTTATGAAAAAAATCCTTATGTATCACCGTCACTAAAATTTGCTTTTTTTTTAAAATTTATTGTGTTCCAATGTAATCTTTACTGGAAAACCAATTTAATCTTTCTGCTATGAGAATTCTGGATATTGCATGCTATGTTGGGAAATTTCAAAAACTTAAGTGGTGTGATTTTTTTTTCCAAATCTATGTAAAAATTAAATTCAACATTGTGTTCTATGTTACGGAATGGAGCGTGTGTACTGTTCTTCATCTCTGAAAAAAATGTCCAATTTATGCCTTTTTTATTTACAAAATAAGTAACCTTTTGTAATTTATTACTAGCTGTCAAAATTGTGATTTGAATTTTTTACTGAACATAAACTTTCTTATTATTTTATTTTGTACGTGCATGTATTATTTTTACTCATTTAGTGCATGTGCATGTGATTATTTTTATTATCTTTCTTTGTGTTGTGCATTAAATTTTGTAATTATTGTTTCGGTTTGACATTTCTTGTTTCATTTTCTTACTAATTTTCTAGGCCTATATGCTCCAATGATTCTTTTCAAATAATATGAAAGACTTTTTTTATACACTATGTCCGCAGAAAAAACACACAGCAACCATATTGAGCACATGTTTTTAAACGGACAAGTAATTCATCAAGACTTCTTCTAACCTCATCTAAGGATATTGAAGCAACAGCATCTCTAATCGCATCCTTTAATTGATCAATATTGCTATAAACAATTTGATTCAGTCGACCCCATAGGAAAAAATCCATTATTGTCAAATCTGGATTCCTAGGAGGCAACTGAACTTGTTCTCCCAATCCACTGGTCTGGAAATGTATGGTCTAAGCATTGTCTTACACTTGCCGCATAATGTGCTGGGTATCCATCTTGTTGAGAATAAAATGAACGACGGTAGGTATTCTAACGGAAGGTTTTCTAATTCACCGTCAAGAAAATTTCTTAGAATATCTAAATAACTATTCACTTTACAAGTGTTAAAGAAGTATGACCCTATTATTCCGTAATAAGAAATGGCGCACCACACATTTACTTTAGTAAAGTACTGACGCCTCCGAAAATGCGGATTAAAATCACTCCAATGTCGTTCATGTTGCGAAGCCACAACACCATTGATTGAAAAAGTTCATTAATCAGAAAACATGATTTTTTCATGAAATCCATAATTCCATACTGCCAACCCACAAACATAAATCCAAATGTTTTCATCACCGACTTAGCTTGAATGAATGTATTTTATGGTGTTTTAATATCTTCTGAAGTTGAGACTTTTTAACAAATTGGAGATTTTCAGCTCATTATCTTCATTGTTTCTATTTTTCACTCGGGGTATTCGCAATACCGAGTCAGTCCTTAAAAACTTATTAACAAAATTATCTTACGGCAAGTAGCCTCCGAAACACACATTCGGGAATTTTTCAATAAATTCCTAAATAACTTGACTATAAAATGTTTCGCATTGCCCATAACACTGTACTAAGTAAATTTTTTTATGTAAAGTAAGCACTTTAACCTGACAATGGCGATGGCTAATAAATTATAACAGCGAATTGTCAATTCAACTTGCCACGCCTACTAGAACAAGATTGAATTTTAATTTGGAATTATTTAATTTGTATAAAATAAATTTAATGATTACAAATAAATAAAACCGATTTTTTCTAAAATTGGTATTAGAGACTGCCATTTAGTTTTGAACAATTTTCCTAGTAACTTATTTCCAAATCTTCACAAAGAAGTGCACTTTACTCTTGTACCGTTTAAAGTTTTTCCAATGTTTTGAACACCCCGTACAAGAAATGTAAAATTTTTCTATTCCAATCTTACTTTAAGAACCAGCAAATTTTTTTCTATAAAATGAAAAATAAGAAAGTTTTTCTTATTCAACGCCTTTTATGTGGACATACTGTATAATAGACATGACGTTTCGTTCAGACACTTTTTCAAATATCATTATTACACCTAAACAGCCGACTAGAAATTATAATAAATTAAAGCTTATTTGACCATGTAATTGCAAACATGGTTTTCAACAAATTGAGATTAAGAGTTTTCGAATTTATGCTGGAATTGAAACGTATTTTTATATTTTTTAACTAACTAACTTACTATAGTTAGTTTACTTTAACGTAGAATATTTTAAATACCGAAAAAATCTCTAACCACAACGCGAAATAAATATTTTTACCAGCGAGGACTAAGCCTACAGATAAACACACTAATTGTGTGAATTTCAAAACAGAGGAGAGTGCCACTTCCTCTGCCTTAGACATCCGCCCTATTTTAAATAGGGTCCTTCAGTTACACCCGTTTGCGGGCTGTAGATCAGATTGGGGTATCGATAAGACAATTATATTATTAAGGAATGCGTAAAGAAATGCACCTCTCCCTTAAATTGAAAGGAAGATCAAGAAGATATCTACCCAAAGTAGTGATATCTTCATATAGATCTCAGACGAGTTTTGAGAGATCAATCATATTTCCTTCTGTATTATTATTTGGCAAATATTTGTGGGAGAATTATCATATCACTTATGTTGAAGCTCTATGATTAATTAAAAATTATGTTGGAACATTATTTTTACAATTTTAGAGAACGTAAAAGGAAATACTGTAAAATTACAATTTAAATAAAAACTAATGATATTGTAGTAAACAAATACTTTGTGCGATACAACCTAATCTAGCATTGAAATACACCCCAATTACTAGTAGACAGCTAAGAATATATTAGTTCTCTTAAATACAACGTAGCTACAAGACAATTTCAACTTTTCTCACCAACCACCACTGCCCTATTTTGTTATTGATTAGTTTTGGTGTGTAGTTAAGTTGTACTACTAGTTTGTTTCAAAATAATAATTCTCATAATTGAGTTATACAGCCGCGGAAAAAGGCAGGTTTTACGCAGTCTTTACGCATAAACATGTTTTGTAGGTTATATCTCGCCAACACTTGAAGAAGTTATTTGTTACCAATAATACACATTATGAAATTGTGGGATCTCTCAAAAAATAGTTTGAACTTAAATTTTCTTCTGACTTTACTGGAAAACAGGAAAAAGAGTGGACAACAATTTAAAGCAGCTTCTTTGGATACAAATAAACCATTTAAACCAACGCTAATCAAATAGGTACCACTACCTATTATGAGATACAGTATTTAGTAAGCTTCGAATTTTTAATATGTTAATCTAAATCGTAAAAATAGTTTATGTCATATTTGACAATTCAATTGAACAGTTTGATTCCATATTGCCCAGTTGCAATATTCAATCTATCCTTATAATTGTTTCTATTTTTTTTTAGAATATATACAGGATGACTCAGAACTTATCCAAAAAAAGTCAAAAAATTAAAAATACGCCTCTGCACGGCACTGGAAACTTGTCCACTGTACCACCTGACCTTGCGCAAGGCAAAGCATGCAGTCGGCGACTGGCACGGCGGCAAAGTGTAATAAAAATGAACTGAAAAAAATTGAGAGAATTTAATAACACCTATTTTATATCAGCATATTCAGCTGCTTCAAATTAATATGTAGTTTTAATTAATAAAATAATTTGACATACCTAATGTTACAATAACTGTTCAACTTTTGTCCACCGACAGATTTGGACCCAACGTACCCAATTTCTACGAACTACCACAAATGTTGCCTTGCTTCACCATAACACAAATACTTCACCATAACACAAATGTTGTCTTACTTCACTATAACACAATATTTCACCCATAACACAAGTACTTCACCATAACACAAATGTTGTCCTAAAATGATATCCATCAACTCCGAGTTGCTATACACGTAAGTCATTTTTGACACTTGAAAAAGTAATGTAAACACTATCGCAAAAACATTAATAGTAAAATCGGATTTCAATATTCGGAATCGCTTGCGGTCACGTGGAGAGAAAGAGAGAGAGCAAATTGCGTACAGCGCACAACCTGAATGATGCTACAGACTACAGTGGACCAGCAGTGTAAGGGTTTTAAATATTACAACTTCAATAATTTTTTCCTTGGAAGCTATAAGAATTTTACAAAAATTGTTTTTATGATATTGACTCCATTTTCATGACATATCTATTCCCAATTTTTTTTTGATAAGTTGTGAATCACCCTAAATGATATCTTGCTGCAAATAAATATTTTAAATAATATTAGGAATAAATCATTACCCCACAACATTTATTAGAAAAGGAACGTACTAGATCATATAAAAGTATATGTATTTTATACAGGGTGTTCTTTAATAAATTTTTGGAAAACATTAAAATAACGCTAATTAATTAAAAAAATATTGAAGTAACTGACTACTGCTATTAAGTAATTAAACGAAACTAAAGTAAGTTAGTTATGCACATGTTTTATGAAGTAATTAACTATATTAATATTTTTGCTAGCCTAAATCGTAAATAGTGACACTAATTAGTTCCCATTCTTATGCTTCCTTTTGTTAAATAATACATCTAATAAACCTATGCTCCACTAAGGGATAATAAAAATTTAAATTTTTAAAAAATAATATTATTATAAAAACGAAAATTGTTTTCTTTGCAATAGTTACAATTTTGGCGTTTATTACTGCCACACCTTGTATATTGAGAGCGCGCACTACAGGACCGGGTGTTAACGCCAGTTTTTAATTTTGTTAAAACCTTATCAACCTAATTTAAAGCTAAATGTTTAAACACTTTATTAGAATAATTAAAACTGTAATTTATTATTTAATTTTGATTTTTTTAATTATATCTTATCCGCAAAGGACAATTTTGACAACTGGAAAAAATGGTATACTGATCAATAATAAAATTATGTGCTAACTTATTGCAATTTGCAAGATATAACATATTTATTTTTATTTAGTTAGGATATAAGTCTTCACGGGGTTATATTATAAAAGTTAATAAGACAATAATTTATATTCAATTGTTTTGACTCCCTAAATCTTTTTAACGCGTCGCAATTGAGTTTGCACTTAATTTACACCATACAGGATGTATCTTATTAACCGGGTGGCATAACCACGGACCTAATAATTGTAATGAGGTTGTTAAACTAACACAGCAAAACACTTATTTAATAAACATGCACCATAATTTTATTTATAAAATAAACATATTTTTAAATATTAGTAAAACACATCCACTTAAACAACGTACTTGTTATGGTAAGATCGTGAAAGATCAACTACAACACATCATTTCGTTTTCTAAGTGAAATTTTATATACAACATAAAAATTATTAAATAGGGTAATTATTTTTTCAAGTTCAGCTACAATGCCCCAAATAATATTTAAATATGGGAATGATAAGTTATTTACTGCTAAATTCTCATCCTTGTTTTCTGAAACGAGCCTCCGATGAAGTTCTTCCCAACCTTCTTACTGAATCTATTTCCAATCTATTGATCTTGCAGTTAAGAATACATAAGTATATGCGGTTTGGTATGCTTTTTGGCTGATTTAGTTGTACCCATCATTCAAAAACCATTCTGATTTTGAGGTTAGACTTGTGGACATTTGACAGATAATAAAGTTGGAAAAATAAGGGATAATGAAGAGATGATCACACTTCCTGTCAACAAAGGAAATGCATTTGTCATCTTGGACTTAACGAAGCACCATTCACCGAAATGGACAACTTGCTACAGGAAATGGTGTATAAGAAGGCTAAAAACAACCTAATCTAGAAAGCTGTAAATTATGTGGTGTCTGCAGTTCCATCAATCTGAAAGAACTACATAACGACCTCATTCTAAGTATTTCAAGAACACACCAGGTAAAGTATATAAACAAACGTTAGTACGGGATTAAAGGAGTACAAGTGTTAATGTAAGAAGCAAAAGAAATTCAGAAAAATCTAAATAATTTTTAGTTTTGGATTTTCTTCTGAAAAAAAAAAAAAATGATACCCTCTTGGTCAACAAGTCTAAACCAACGATATGGATATAAGCTCGAAAGCTGTTCAGCCAATTGACCACTGGCAGGGAAGTCTAATAACCAAACTATTAGCCTTATTCTCCATTTTTCTAGTTAACACAATGGTAGTTTCCATTTTTAACAGAGTATTAAGTTTGTATAATCATGAACAAGGTCAAAGCACGGATAATTAAAGTTAAGAACTCGTTTTATTTACAGCCATATTCACTACTGCTCTAATTAATAGGTTAACTTTCCATTTTAAACAGCACTAAGTTTGTAGCAATGTCTTGGCTGGTTCGAATAAAATGTAAGATCAAGTGTTCTCTCTGTTCACTATAGACAAAGTTATTATTAACTGCACTTTAAACATAACACAGCTCCTGATGTGATGGGGTTAAATCGAAACAGATTTGGATTCAGCGACTCCGAAAACATATGATAGACATAGTCAGACTTCAAGGGTAATTTTCCCAATTTTTTGTTTGTGGAGCTGTATAATCCGAACAATTTGGGCAATTAAGGCCGATCGCAAACATAGCCACGTGTGGTCGCCACAAGTAGCCGCCACAGGTAGCTAGAAGCAACTACTAGTATTCGCTACAGATAGCCGCCACGTGCGGCTAATTTTTTAACCAGTGGCCGCCCCTTTTCATGAATTTTTTTTCTGATCTGTTAGAGTATAGGTCAGACCGCATATCCAAAAGAGCAGGACAATTTTCAATTTCGGATATAAACACATCTTCGTCTATATTGTCCGCCATTTCTGTGCTCATAATTTCAGAATATGTACCAGTCGAACAGTGACGATAGACTGTGGACGCTGTGGACTGTGTTTGCACCGAAAGAAGAGTGGCTGTCGTCGGCTACAAGCAGCGAGATACGATTGCTGCCGTAGCATGTGGCTCGATCGGGCCACATGCCCATCATTGCGATGAGCCTATTTGAACTTCATACAAAATATAGTCGGCCTAAGGCTAATAGCTAGTCCATAACTAAATAGCATGTGAATTTGAATTCAGAAAATTCTTTGAAATATGAACATGATATAGCAAATAAGGCTTTTAACTAATTATTTTTCATAAAAAAATGGAATAGTAATTTTGGTACTTCAACTGGTATAATAATTATAACTAGACATCGGAAACTTTGTGGCGACTATCAATTAAATAAACAGTAGTAATCTATATTACGCTAATAAGCGGCAATATGCGTTCTAGTACCAGAAATAGGCCAAATCTATGATCAAGCCGTGTGCCGCTCTATGCTCACGATACACAATGCTACTGACTTCCATAAAAACACGTGATATACGCTCGACCAAGCAAAGCGTCAAACTCACATACTCACAAACAACAATAAAACGCACGGCCAACGTCCCCCAGCAAAATATCGTATCGAATAAATTGATCGATGCGAAGCTTCAGATCAGAGGCAGATAGGCTGCTATTTTCGAATACTTTCTGCGATATTATCTCATTTTATAGGCTGGTTACGTGCGAATGTGCATAGGCAATATGATGATTTTTTTTTATTTTAATAAAAAACAAAAGGTATAAAAACCAACTTATATTATTTTAAAACTCATCGTATAAGAATTAAAAACTATGTTATTTTTATACCATTTGAAATTGTTGTATTATGGAACGTTGACAATTATTCTTAATTTTTTTAAAGCTAGATTCATACCAACACGACAATATGCAAAGTAATGACAACTCCATATCATGTCCTCCGGTATAATTATAATGTTTCAGATAGAAAGATGGGGGTAGCGATACTAATCTAATTATGTTAAAATGGCCTAATAGAGATCTAGACAAATTGCGTCCCCTATGTGACAATTATTCATACCAAATTAGGCACGATCTCTGTAGTGTTATTAAGGGTGCTTCTGATGTATCTCGGCACAACAGCTTTTTAAACACTTTGCATGTTGGCAGCTAACAAAGGAAGGCGTTCGTTAAAAAATTATTTTATATTGTATGAAATTGGTTTAGTTTTCAATTACGTACATTAACGAAGATTTTAACCGGTTTATAAATAAGAAATTTTAAATTTAATTTGTATACTGTTTTTATGTGTTTTTTTTACATACATTGTAAATCGCTTTGAAAAAATTAAATGAACCAATAGAGCAAACATATATAAATTTGTACATCATAAAAAAATATTGGCCCCACTTTATACATCCTCATGGTTTATGGCGCCACTTCTTTAAATTGAAAACAGAAAAAATCTTGGTTATATCCTTAAATGGATTTAAAATATGAGAGGAGGAGCAAAGACTAAGCCGCAAGGTGAATATTTTAGTAGAACTTTGCAAAATTAGAATTTATGGCAAAAAATATAACGTTATTTGTTGGGTGAGCATCCTGGAAGAAGTTCAGCATCTGATTAAGAAATAATTTTGCTCTTCATTAATAAGAAGGAAATTTTGAGCTCTGTAATTGAACATTCAAAGTGTACATTAATGTGTATTATATAAATAATATTTCAATAAAAAAAACATTTTAACTAGGTAATAATATTGTGGGAGACAACAG
Organism: Anoplophora glabripennis; assembly: GCF_000390285.2. Taxonomy (NCBI): domain Eukaryota; kingdom Metazoa; phylum Arthropoda; class Insecta; order Coleoptera; family Cerambycidae; genus Anoplophora; species Anoplophora glabripennis. The sequence continues at coordinate 18,143 of NW_019417260.1, forward strand.
ACGGAACAATGTTCGGTTAAATGAGACCTAACTAAAGAGAAAAAGGCATAAAATATTTGAAACATTTTAAAAATCTTTAGTAATTCTTAAAATCTATTAAATGATAAAAAATTACCGCCCAATATGACTCTAGTAAACCTAAAGTTGTGTTGAAAGATTTAGGGTAAAACTAATTGTTAAGTAATTAATCCTACAAAAATTATCTAATATGTCAATGTCATCCTGAAACTTAACCACATTAGCATCATTCGTTTAAATATTTTGAGCAAACAATGGGAAATGATATATGCTTAAAGCAATTATTTACAGGGTGTAAGAAGTATGACTGCAATAACTTTAGCAAGAGATAGAGTAATCATAAATGAACAAAAAAGTTGTATATTACAGTTTTCAAAGTACAGCGAGTATTAATATTGGGAAGTTTCATCACAACGTAACAACAGCGTTACACAGCTGATACACACCACGTGTGCACGCGGCAAACTTGTCCTACGGAAAAAATGTAAACAACTGTTATTGTGAAACATTTAGTAAATTGTTTTCCAGTTCTGCCATAAATAAAATAAAATGTATCGATTTTGTAGTAAGAAGGTAGTGTTGTGCTTAAATTTTAGCTCGAATTTTAGTAATTATGAATCTCTTAAAACAGCAACTTAACTTTTTAATCAAATTATGAATTTCAAAAATATGTAATTAAAGTACTCAAAGATTCACGTCGTTCAAATATTCATACGTATTAAAAATAATTTAGGGACTTACCAAAAAGCAAAATTCAATAATTTTTAAATGCACAACTAAAAACAAACTACGACATATGTTCAAAATGCCCACCACCATTTTCGATGCACACACGACACCTTCGAATCTAATTTTCACACGTTGAAAAACACCCGAAGAAAAGGAAATAGTGGTACACAATAAACACTTCTACACGGTCCAATTCCAGAAACCAACACCAACTGAATTGGGTATTGCTGGACAGCTTAGTACCTCGTGTTATCCGCTGTGCCGTTGTCACATTGCTCGATATGAATTTTATCGAATTTTAAATTTATTACAACGCTAATTATTTAAAAAAATTAAGCATAAAGAAATTCAAAAAAGTCATAAACATTATATTTTATGGTTTTTTATGCACAGCGTTATGTCAATATTCCTTAATTAATCGAACTTTTATACATAAAGTTGGAGATTTTGATCATTTTTATCTCGGAAATGATTGAGTTTAGGACCCATGTCATATAAAGTTTTTTGTTTATATTAATGTATTCTATCGTCTGTTATTAAATTAAGGTAGTCAAACTTCTAACACCCTGTATACTTACTGAAAAAAACATCGGACCATTATGACTTCCCTGAGGGACACCAGACGTAATTTTGATTATTTCAGAGGTACAATTCATAATCACAGCATACTGGAATCGGATAGCTGGAAATTTTTTAAACCATGCAAGAAGTTGCCATACACATCAAGATCCTGAAGCTTATCAAAAAGAATGCAGTGATGAACCTTCTTGTTTTAAAACTCCTTGTTTACAACATCCACACTAACAATATCTTTCTTCACACTGTTAGAGATGATTTATACAAAGGGAGTTATCTTAGATCACAGTTGATCTGTCACAAAAGTTCTTTCAATTCACGAATAAATTTCAAGGAAAACAATAACAAGCTTTCATTAATAATAAACGCATGTAAAAAAATTGTATTGGTCACAAATTTTTTAACTCAAAAGAATGTTTCAAGAAAGTATAATTTAAAAATATGTTTTTATTAATAACTATTATTTTCAAGCTTCAGTTAAAATTTAACAAAGACGTGTTTACTTTATGCCGACGATTTTTTATTTTCTTTTTTGTAATTTTGGTCAAGTGAATCCTTACTTAGAGGAAAGAAAGAAGGGTCTATATTCCTCACTCATACGGTTCAATGTTATTTTTGGAATCAGAAATTTCTTTATCATATATATTTTTTTAAATTGGTTTACTTCCTGTTCTTTAAAATTCCCAATTTTTGATAAAAAGTTTGATATATATATATTATAAAAATACTCTACTATTTTTATTGTCCTTCATTGGTCTGAGTAGACCGCGAAATAAATGAGAAGGTATAAAATAAATTAATATACTGCATTGTTTAATTTTTATTGGTTCCCTTTTATTTATAATTTCATTTGTTGTAAATTTTTGAAATTTTTTGTCTTATTTTTAGGTTCTAACATTAGAAGGGAATTTAAAATGATATTAAATTATAATATTAGTAAATTTGGAAAACATTATCCAAAACCGTAACAAAATTAAAGTCAATGTCAATTGATGAATATTAAATTAAATTTTAAGCGTAGTTTGACAAAAAACTATCATATACTTAAAGAAGTTACAATATTTCGTAAATCAAGCCCTATAAAATGTTGACATTTTTTAAACACAAGCGTGCACAAGATGTTCCATTCAAGCAATATTTTTTTTTCTCAAAATTATACAAAAGATTTTTCGGCATAAGGTAAAAGGTAAATTTTATATCTTAAAAACACTTATTTATAAAAATATGTTTTAATTGTTTTTGACAATGTATCTTCGAAAAGAAACGCCTAAAAGACAAATGACATAAGAAAAATCCGTTATTTTCACCCAAAGAGAGTGTGGTTAACGGCTTGATTTACTTTTTATAAGACCCTGTATATCTAAAATGATTTCGGATATACTATAAAGCAAATATACTGAATTTTCGGATGCCCTTACAAAATTCTGATGGCTTACAAAAAATTATACTACGTTAAATTTAATATATTTTTACAGTCTTCCAAAAATAACAGTCATAATTATGTAAGATACAAAATATAGGGTAATATAATTTACTTATGAAACCGACAGTTTGTTGAAAAAATTATAAATTTTTATCACTATTGTGTGATTTTTATTGTGTATTTTATCATTATTGTGTGGATATTGTTCTCTCCTAGATAGATTGTATTATTGTAATGAAGAAAATTCATATTCAATAATAACTTAATTTGATATTCCTTTGTTAGTTTAAGTATATTAATTAGTGTACGTTCCTAGCTGCCCCGATAAAATGCTAATCAATCAATAAAAAGATTATTAAATAAATTGACTCTTAAATCACCTCGAAACGCAATCAAAATAGGCAATCAGTCCACTTATGCTGTTGATTAGCTGGGTAATAGAAATCATAAAAAANATTAATTAGTGTACGTTCCTAGCTGCCCCGATAAAATGCTAATCAATCAATAAAAAGATTATTAAATAAATTGACTCTTAAATCACCTCGAAACGCAATCAAAATAGGCAATCAGTCCACTTATGCTGTTGATTAGCTGGGTAATAGAAATCATAAAAAACAATTCAGTCTGGATATTTCTTTATTACAGAGAGAGGTCTATGAACATTACTATGCCCACATAATTACCTAATTGGACACTGTAACGTAGTTCAATATAATATTTTATATTCACTGTGGGTACTGTGGGACTTGATCCCTGCGTAATATGCGTATATAGGTATACAAAAACTAACCTCCAAATAATAAATATATTCCTAAATAGTTTTCAAAATAAATAATATAATTGAATGTTACTTAATTATAATTAGACATCTTAGACATTAGACAAACTTTGTGGCGACAATCAAATAAATAAACAATAATAATCTATATTATGCTAGTAAGCGGCAATAAGCGTAGTAGTAGCTCTATGCTCACATATACAATACCAATGACTGCCATAAAAACACGTACCACACATTAGACCAAGTAAAACGTCAAACTCTCTCACACATACACAAACGACAATGAAATGCACGGCCAATGTCCCTCGGCAAAAAACCTGGATTGTTTACCAGCACGCCAGCCTACAAGGCAGTTAGGGTGCCGTATCGAATAAATTGATCGATGCGAAGCTTCAGATCAGGGGCAGACATGTGCATGTTACTGTACAATGACGCGTATAGTGGGATTATTAAAATGTGAAGTACATTGTAATAAAAAGTGGTAAATTTCCCCGAACTTTCCATTTTCTTGTTGCCATCTAATGTTCCAGTAAAATTCATGTATATACAGGGTGGTCCCGAAGTAATAGGCCAAAATTCATGGGTAGATTCCCGAAGCAAAAATATTGCGATTTAGCCGAACTTACCTTAGTCCAAAAGTTGATAGTTAAAGAGAGAACCCTGTGTTACATGTAAAATATTATTTTAGTTTTTTTTTCATTTATTCTTTAACAAATGCAAATATCCTCACAAAATTTTGGGGTTTGGAGTTCTTTAATTAGAGGAATTGAAATCTGTTTACATTTTGGTTAAAGTTCGTAGAGGGCGCTAGCTGCAGTAGATTGAATGTGTTAAAAACGACATAACTTTTTTATACTTTAAGGTATCTCATCTTTGATAACAAATTCTTATTTTCCAACTTTTTGTACACAAAAAAGGTATACTTTATGAAAGTAGCTGTCTCGCACCGTTTTCGAGATATTTGGCTTTGAAACTTCCAATGCTGTTGAATTAAATTACAATTAAGTACCTACCTATTATTAAATTTAGGGTAAAGTTTCTTAAGTTTGGACGAATATCAAATAACTATCGTTTCCCACTTGTCTAATTGCTGTCATTTCTATGCTACTTTCCATTAAGTATCATTCGTACCTAATTAAAATTACATCTTAGTTTACAATTAAAATTGTATGTACATAAATGTAAGATAGAAGCCGAGACTTTCGTTTTTGGGGTTACATGAAATCATTTGTTTATGGAGAAACTATAAACACTTGGAAATAACTTTGGGAGTAGGTTTTAAATACTGCTAAGTCATTTCACGTTACTTACTTTAAAATAAGACAATCTTTTAATAAACGTGTTGATAAATGTATTGAAGTTAGAGGTGGACATTTTGAGCAATTATTGTCAAAAATGCATATTTTTACTAATGTTTTTACTGTTCATTACAATTTTTAATTCTAAATAAACCCTTATTTTTAACATTTCTAAATTATTTTAATTATTTCAACTATTAGCACTGGAAGTTTCAAAGCCAAATATCTCGAAAATGGTGCGAGACAGCTACTTTCATAAAGTATACCTCATTTGTGTAAAAAAAGTTGAAAAATAAGAATTTAATACCAAAGATGAGATAACTTAAAGTACAAAAAAGTTATGTCGTTTTCAACACATTTAATCTACGGCAGCTAGCGCCCTCTATGAACTAAAACCAAAATGTGAATAAATTTCAAATCCTCTACCTAAAGAAAAAAAAATGAAAAAACTAAAATAATATTTTACATTTATCTTCTTAACTATCAACTTTTGGACTAAGGTAAGTTCGGTTAAATCGCAATAGATTTGCTTCGGGAATTTACCCATGACCTCGGGGCTGCCCTGTATATACAGGGTGATTCAGAACTTATCAAAAACAATTCTGGATGTACAGGGGACCCTTACAAATACAATTTTGTAAAGAAAAAATCAAAAAGGGCAGCTCGAAATTGATTTAAAAATACACTTATGCACGGCACTGGAAACTGGTCCACTCTGACCTCGCACAATGCGACCGGCATGGCGGTGTGATAAAAATTGACAAAAACTTTCGCAAGGAAAGAAATAAATAGAATTTTGTAGCACCTGTTTTATATCGGCAAATTCAAATGCTTTTGCCTTTATTAATTAATAAAATTAATTTGTGTTTTTAAATAATAAAATCATTTGACATACCCGATGTTACAACAACAATTTTATCCACCAACGTATAAACACATTTGGGTCCGCCTTACTCACTTTCTACGAGCTAACACAAATGTTGTCTTGCTTCACCATAACACAAATGCTTCACCATAAATTAAAACGATATCCATCAACTCCGAGTTGCTATACACGCAAACCATTTTTGACACTAACTACTAAAAAACTGTTGTAAACACCACAGATAAGAGGTAAACACTATCGCAATGACGGATTTCAGTATTCGGGGTCGCTAAGGCCACGTGGCTCTCCACGCGTATTGCGAATGACGCTAGAGACTACAGTTGTCTAGCTATGTAGTGGTTGAATGTACTATAACTTCAATAATTTTTTCTCGGAAATTATAAGGATTTTACAAAAAATTTTTTCACGATATTGACTCCATTTCTCATGCCGCATCTATTCCCAATTTTTTTTGGATAAGTTGTGAATCACCCTGTATATTTTAAAGGTTTTATTCAAAAATTTATTATATAAATGTTACATGAATTTTACTTGAACATTCCATGGCAACAGGTTACCATGGAAAGTTCGAGGAATTTTACTATACTTTTTATTACAGTGTAGTTGATACTCCGCCACCATTAGTAGGTATAAGTAACATCTATTAAACATTTCCTATTAGTTTTTTGCGATATCTTGAATTTTCTTCAAAATATCTTATTTAGTTTTTAAACTTAGAATTAGGACAGCCTGACGCTAATTTATTTAATATTATTCGATTCATGTGTCTTATGTAATCGCTGGTTTTAGGGGGTCGCTGTCACTATTTCATTCTCAACATTTTCATTCATATTTACAAATTCTCTAAAGCTATTAATATCTAGACTTAGATAAAAAAGTATTCTTGTTTAATTTTAATAATTGTTTTCGAGAAATTAAGATATCACACGAAAATGCACTTGTAACAATTAATAACATCATTGCATACACTTTGAAAGGTTACACATTTTTAACAATTTCTCTAAAAAATACACTTTAGTTGTTTGAAAATATGACACAAAATAAATTATAAAGGTTTATACAGTGACTCACAACTTATCCGAAAAAATTGGGAAATGGAATCAATGTCGTAAAAAAAGAATTGTAAAATCCTTATAGGTTCCGAGAAAAAAATTATTAAGTTGTAGTATTTAGAACCCTTACATCGCTGGGCTACTGTAGTCTCTAGTGTCATTCGCGTTGTGCGCTATATGCAATTCGCTCTTTTTCCACGTGGCTCCAGGCTATTCTGAATACTGAAATCCGAGTTTAGTAGGTATTACATTACTTTTCTAAGTGTCAAAAATGGCTGGCTTGTATAGCAACTCGGAGTTGATGGGTATCGTTTTAATTTATGGTGAAGAAAGACAACATTTGTGTTAGTTCGTAGAAACTGGGTACGACGGGCTCAAATTGTTTACACGTCGCTGGACAAAATTTTGAACAGTTGTTTGTTGTAACATCAAGTATGTCCAATTATTTTATCAATTCAAATCACAAATTAATTTCATTAATTAATAATAACAGTAGCGGCAAAAGCAGTTGAATTTGCTGATATAAAATAGGTGTTATAAAATTTTATTTATTTCTTTCCTTGGGAAAAAAATTCTTTCAATTCCTCATACTGCATGCTTTGCCTTGCATAAGGTCAGGTTTTACAGTGAACCAGTTTCCAATGTACCAATGTTCCAATGCAGTCACTGAAAAAACAATTACTTTCTATTAAAGCAATCGGTTGTTTTGAATGCAGTCAGTTTACATTTATGCTAGTTACATTAAGATAAACCAGTTACATTCAATACAAGTCACTTGATTGGTTTGAATTAAAAAAAGAAACAGTTTACAACAGGTTTGTTTATAATTAACAAATTAGATTTAATATAACCAGTTATGATTTTAGAATATTTGTTAGGCGAATTTAAAGAATAAATTTTTAATACAAATTTATATTCGTTTTTATTTAATAANTAATAATTTTTACATAATTTGCTTTAATTTAATTAGAAAACAATATTCTGTAGAAAAATTTTTAAAGAACAACAATTTTTTCAATTACCATAATTCTTTTATTCTGTGGAGTCTAAATTTTCATTTTCATCAAGATGGCTATGAAAGAGTAAGTTCCACTTAACCAATTTTTTAAGTCATTAATAGTTAAAAATGCGAATCAAATTCGACGCTGATACGACGACAAGTTTAGAAAAATAATGGTTCATTATTTTCCAGAGAAAGAAAATAGCCAATTTCTAATTTCAAGCACAATATATTTTTGTAGAAAATTAACATAATATGGATTTTTTTTATTTCACCAAAACACCCAAAGAATCCCAAGACAAAGAATCACTTATTAGGAAGAAGTTATGCACTCAAATTTTTATTTTCATTCACAATTCAAAATTTTTAAGCATTTTAATTCATTGTGAACATTTCTTCAGCTACACTGTATACAAATTTTTAGACACATTAAAATGAATAAGGTATAAGGGAATGAAAGTAATTCATTGCCTTATACCTAATATCTAAGTAAGCATCTGACGAAAATCGTTTAAAATACGGATTTAATGTCATTATAAAAACAATTAATCAACATTTTCGCATGCCTCACCCGTTAAATAATAAACCAGGCACTTAACAAATGAAGAAACTGCAATAAATTAGCTCTACCTTTGCCGATAATTAGATTAGCCAGCATAAAGGCGGCATCAGGTGTTTGACGAGATCCTCGACGACCGCCAGCAAATTTCAAATTTACTCAGAGTTTGTCATTAATATCAATTGCAGAAGGTAATTCAGTGAGGAGGCCAAATTAGGCGTGATTAGCATATTATATCGCCCCATACGAGCTAAAAATCAGTGTCGGAGGGCTCCAACATTTTGCAGGGTGTAACAATAATAAAAAATCATTACAAGGTTATATTTTATTATTATATTATATTCAAACATAATTTGATATGTATATACCACATCATGTTTGAGCACGAAAAAAGAAAATATATCTTCCTTTTTCTTAATCTCATATTTTGTTTTAATTTAGACACAATAATATTTGCACAGTTGATAAACATATATCTTTATTTTTCTATTTGAAAATTTTATTGAAATATTGTTATATTTTACTCTTTTGATTTAAAAAGAAATTTGTAATTGGATAGTAATTGGATAATAATGTAATTGGATAGTAATTGGATAATCCCTTGCATCAAAAGGATTAGGAACTTATTTTAATAAGTGCCGCGAAGAAATAATTACAGGTAATAGTTGTTTTTGTCACATAATTGTATTGCCAGAAATCTAAATCGATGGAACCTAAATGTACAATTTCTTTTGTTTTGTAAAGATATTCAATGATTAATAGAGATCGGAAAAACGTAACACAACCGTTCCCTTTTATAACTGAACAATACGAGAATATACTATTTATCAAAAAAAAAAATTTGGGAATAGAAGCGTCATGAAAAATGGAGTCCATATTGTAAAAAATTTTTTGTCAAATTCTTAATTTCCAAGAAAAAAATTATTGACGTTGTAGTATTTAAAACATCGCTGGGCTACTGTATACTCTCTAGCGTCATTCGCGTTGTGCGCCGTACTCAATTCACTCTCTCTCCACGTGGTCCCAGGCGATTCCGAATACTGAAATCCGATTTCGTTATTAACGTTTTGGCGATAGTGTTTACATTACTTTTACAAGTGTCAAAACTGACTTCGTGTATAGCAACTCGGAGTTGATGGATATCGTTTTAATTTATGTTGAAGCAAGACAACATTTGTGTTATGGTGAAGTACTTGTGTTATAGTGAAGCAAGAAGACAACATTTGTGTTATAATGAAGTATTTGTGTTATGGTGAAGCAAGACAACATTTGTAGTAGTTCGTAGAAACTGAATACGACGGGCCCAAATGTGTTTGCACGTCTATGGACAAAATTGTAACGTCAGTTATGTCAAATTATTGTATTAATTAAAACCATAAATTAATTTTATTAATATAATAAATAATAGCAGCAAAACAGTTGAATTTGCTGGTATAAAATGAGTGTTATAAAATTGTATATATTTCTTTCCACAAGAAAGGAATTCTTTCAATTTTTTATCTGTTTATTTTTTATTAAACTTTGCCGCCGTACCGGTCGCCGACTGCATGCCTCGCCTTGTGCAAAGTCAGGTTTTACAGTGCACCGCGCAGAAGTGTATTTTTAATTTTTTGAATTTTTTACAAAATTGTATTTGTAAGTCACCTGTATATTCATCAATTTTTTTGGATAAGTTCTAAATCATTTGAATAATAGTTTCTAGAAAGCGAATGTAGAAAATAAGTCCAAAAACGAAAAGGACTGGTCAATATTTACCGGGGTCACAAGCGCATATCGAAGTTTTTAATAGATGCTATTTTTACTAATGGTAATAATGGTGCAGAAATATCAATTACTTCACATTTTTGTGAAGTCAGCGTAAACTAATATGAACCTGTCTGCTTCTGATCTGAAGCTTCGCATCGATCAATGTATTCGATACGTATCTAGAGGTACCCTAATGCCTGCCCTCATTTCATTGTCGTTTGTACGTGTGTAAGTGAGTTTGAGGCTTTGCTTGGCCAAGTATATGGCACGTGTTTTTGTGGCAATGAGTGGCATTGTGTATCGTGAGCATAGAGTGGCACATGGTTTGCCTATAAATTTAACCTATTTTTGCTACTACAACGCGCATTGTCACTTACTAGAATAATACAGATTACTACTGTTTATTTATTTGATTGCATCTTATTTGATATCTTATCTTATTTGATTATATATTTCGTCGTTTTCATTAACATGCATAGCGATGAGATCTAATAAGTTCAAAACTGGTGTATGCCTGGTGATTCTTGGCTGACTAGATATTGTCAATGTAATTCAATACTGGATGGAGCTTTGGTTTGCTGACTAGTTGTATCTCACAATATCATCAGTTAGCAATTCATTTTTTTATAAATCGCATTACACAGAAATAATGAAAAGTGAAATTTATTAATGTAAATTTCAAAACTGGAAAATACTATCTACCTATGTATTTCTTTTAGAGTTGAAGCTTGCTTTATATTTGTTTTCCAATAATATTTTCAATATTTTATGTATCATATTGTAACCACTGTCAATATTGTTCCCTTTTTTCACCGTTTCCCTCACGTTATTATTATAAGCTCTTATCAATTTGCCAGTGTTTCATTTCCCAGATATTTCGCCTGTCACTTCATGTTTTTTAAATCTTTTCACATAGAAAGTCTATGTTAAATATAAGCTGAAAATGGCATTACTTTTAATAACCGCAGACATTTACTTCAAAACTGTTAGGGAGTTACAGGTTAAAATGTTTTTAGGAATAACCTGTACTAAAACAAATCAAGAATATGAAAACATGCGTAATGGATTAATTACATCCAGGCTGATTAAATAAACAACTCATTGTTAAAAACAATGTTTAATTGATTCCCAGAATTAAAAGACCTGAAGATTTATATGTTACGGCAGAATTATAATGGTCAATTATTGTAGGTTATACAGGGTGATGCTGTAGAAATAGGTGAGATTTCCTCTACGGTGCCTAATTGCCTGATAGTCTTTGTCAATATTTATTGCAGTGGCGTATCCAGAAATAAGTGTGTAATGGAAACAGCAAGTTTATAAGGGCTGTGACGTCATAGAAATTATTTTTCAGTTTCACACATATTTCTTCATAGCAAATTGGAAGTTCTTATTTCTCTTAACATCTTTTATTAAAAAAGGTTTTCGATGTCTCTTCCTTTTCTAAATATGTAAAAGATATATATAGAGAGAAAAACAGTGGTTCGATCAAGTTTGTTACTGATTTCATCAGCGTTGCAGTGAAAAATAAGATATTTTCAATGTTTATATTAATTATTCAGATAAATAATTTTTTACTATAAAATCGGACTGCTAAATCTTCCGAGCTTCCCAAAAAATCTGAATAATTGTAAGATATGTCGGTAATGAATATAAAGATGTTTTCCACGGCAACGTTGACAAAATTAGTAGACTTGATCTGCTAGTGTCAATTTTTCTTATATCTTTATATCGTTCTGTATCTTTTGATCGGGTATTTCAATTTTTAATAAAAGTTAAGGAAAAAGACTTTCATATGTATGGTTAGTCCATCAGTTTTAGGTCGCCTTATATACAAAGTGTGTTTGTAAATAAGTGCGAAATATTTTAGGGGGTGGTTGACGAACTTATTTTGTGAAAAAAAAGTACAGAGTATTTAAGTTTTAATTTTGTATTTATTTTTATTAATTATTTCAGAGTTTCAAAGATATTGACTCGAAATTTGAAAAACGCTTTAGAGGGATAAATGTGCATTTTTTGAGGTGATCCGAATATTTTTACTTGCATCAGTGGCGTTCGTGCGAGAATGCCACAACAGTTTTAAATAAAAAAATGGCACGCCACTTACTTTTTTAGAAATCCGCTATCAATTCTGAATGAAATTGAACTCTTCAATTTTTTTCGTAAGATGCACCGTTTTTGAGGAAAAAAATAAAACATATTTTATTGCAAATTGTGTATTTTTAATTTCTATTGATACATTATCTATGTCTGTTTGAAAATGAAAGAGAGTAATAAAACCCCGAGATAAGAACCGGCCATGGGCGTGGTAATATTTCGTTTCAGCTAATTATCGGGTAACACTAATGCTAACAGGTAATGGGTGTACATTAGTATATTTTACTGGATACATCATAGGGCAGGAGCCAGTGTATTGTGACAGATCAATCCAGTCTTAGAGCTGAATATACGAAGACGTGCTAGTGCAGTAGAGTAAAATTCGACTTGTGTTTAGTGACTATTGTGCCAGTGGATATAATATTGTTTGGGTAAAATGTCGAGCTTATCAGATTACGTACCTGCTAAACGCGTGAAAAGATGTGCGCTGTCTCAGAATGAGAAGATTATTATATTAAATGTATTTAATGCATTGAAAACCAAAATCCTACCAACAGTGTTGACGACATCGTGGAAAAGTGGGAACTCGATAATTTAATTGACGTTACTGTCGAACCTATCGTTATCAATCTAGAAGACGAAAATATCAGAATATTCAGAGGATGAATTTTAATATACCTACTTTTTTTATTTTCTTTATTGTACATTTATACAACACTACATTTACTCACCATAATTTGAATTTTCAAAATACATATATTTTTGTGTGGAATAAAAGTCTATTCATTAAATTTAAATAAATATTTTGATAATAATATTGAATAATTTTATTTGAATTACTAAAAACCCTCTTAACCCGGTTATGATGCTTAAAGTAGCCTCATGTTTTGAAATGCTGTTTTTATATTGTTTACTTATAAGAGAAATGGACCGAGAAATTGAAGCGGCATAGACTGTCGGGGATTAAATTTTAGCTACCTGCTACAATTTAGTACAACCCGGTCACAAAAAGTTTTTTTAAAAGTGCACCTCATCTATACCAATAATACATAATATAAAAATATTGAATATAAGCACCAGTACTCCATTTATTTACGATTGGGGTTGAAATAACAGGCCACTAGATCTTTCGGCAAAATACACTCGTGTTATCTCATCTTTTTAAAAATGCATTGCAATACATTTTTTTTTTCTTATAAATCCTTAACTTTTCGAAAAAACTTGAAGCGATTAAAAAGTTAGTAAATGAATTGGGCTTTTTTGACATATTTTTTAAAAGCAAAAAATTTTATCAAAAAAAAAAAAATTAAAAGAAAAAATGTCATATGGGTTGATTATTTCAACCACTTACGGAAATATGTCAGGGTTGAAAAAATTTCAAAAGGTGTAGTTTTATTGACAGATAATGTTCATCAAGTTTAGTTTCTTTAGCTTCATATACATGGAAAATAAAAAAGAAAAACATTTCATCGGAGAATCGCTCCTTACATTTTTTCGGTATTATTTAGATGCACCCTGTATATACGTACAAAAAAAATCTATTCTGCACAGGCGTATTTGTTGCCTACGTATTCGAATTTATATATGAGCAATGTCTGGCAGTTGTTTTCTGTATTAACTAAAGTGTAGTGTGTGACTAAAATGTATGAATAAATAATTTACGTAACCAAAAATCTGAAACACTGAAAAATCAGAGAAAAATCAAAGAATACAAAATTCATATTGTAATATCACAAAGTTGTTATTGACGTTTCGAAGAAAATCAATTTGTTTTTCTTATCAGACTTGGAATGTCAATTTAAATTTGTTTATGTGTGTTTCTATAGCTAGAGATATCATATGATGTTATTACTTCTTTTAGTCTTTGCAACCAACAAGGATATAAATTCACAGTGTAATTTGAAACACGGTAACTAAGGAAGATAATATAGTTAAAAGAAAATTAAAACAGATTTTGTTAAACGAGCAAGATGTGTTTCAAATTAAATTGTGAATTTAAATCCTTGTTGGTTGCAAATGCTAAAAGAAGTAAGTAAGTAAGAAGTTAATTAATTCATATGATAACTGTCAGAATTAAGTTTAAAATCAAGTGTCATTCTAAATTCTGATAACGGAAACAAATTGATTTTCGAAGCGTCAAGGACAACTTCGTGATATACGGTTGATTCAGTCATAATGTCATTAATATTAAGGGAATATAGGGGAAAATGAGTAGAATACGAATACACGATTAAAAATGCATATTTACTATGAAAAAAATATTTCCAAATCATTATTCAAACTCCTTTTCGGACCGCTCCTGACCGCTGATCCACAAAGATTTATCAAGAGTGAATCTTGACCGACCATAATATGCAGCCATTTTAATGTCATTTTAATCCGTATAATAAAGATAGCTTTTTAGCATAAATTAATAAGATATTTTTTTACATTTCAAATATGAATTTATTATTTATTTGTTAATAAAAACAAATGCATAAGGATAATGATTCGAATGTTAGGTTATACATTTTAATATTTTTAAGATTGTTAACGTATTCACTATGTTTTATAATTGAATATGAGTTTTTAGTGTTATGTTCAATAAATTATTCAGTTTGTAGTACATATACCTTATGTCCATAGCTTTGTTATTAAAGGTTGAGGACCCGTTGCACTGGATTTTGAAACCAATTGCAAAATTCTGGACAAGACTGGACAACAAGATCAGCTGTTTCGCTTCAACCTTTAAACAAAGGGCGCCAAATTAACGAGAGTAATGGGGTAATTTGCTTATTTTTAAATAGGTCGAGTAATTTTTTTTCGATTTTCTATCTTTATTGTCTTCCGAATACGTGGCTAAAATTAATGACATTATGACTGTATCACCCTGTATAATATGTATTTTCTATTTGTCTGATTTTTTCAGTATGAGATTTTTTTAAATTTGAAATGTCAACGACTTAAGTGCGACTTTCTATTTATCTGCTTTTTTCAGTATTTCATCATTTCTTTATTTTTTTACGGCTGGAGAAATAGCCAAATAAATAAAGAAAAATCTAAAATTGTGTCACAAATAAATAACTACAAATAATAAAGAAATTCATCTACATCGAATTCTTCTCTTTAAAATCATATATACAAAAAAAATAAAACAAGCTTTTAGTGACGTCATTTTATATTCGTATTCTTCTCAGCAAACCCTTTCATTTGATACCCATATCATAGGGGTGCATCTTTAGGAGTCTGCCATATTGGATTTAGAATGACGTCACTTAGCTAACCATGCATTGTCATCCAAACTAAACGTGTACGTACAATTTCAGTTCAATCGGTTGGAGATAACTTTTAAAATTCAGTTGCAAGATTTGACTCATACTAACAAAGCAAGTTAAATAAAAGCTTGTAAAAATAAATGCCTGTAAAAAATAAAATTTTGATCTTATAATTGTACATAATTTTCAATAAAAGATTTTCGTGTGATTTTATACGATTAAGTGATACTTTACCGCCTTAGGGCTTTACAAACGGCCTAGACCTAGAGTGTAATGTTGTGTTTTAGGGCCAAGGAGCTTATTAAAGTGATTTTAAAGCCTGATCCTGTAAAAAATATATTATTCCATTTTGCCTTACTTCCATATCATCCTGTATATTGCTGATATACGCTTGTCAAAAATATATATTTATTCTGTTTGAAAAATGTGGGTTAAAAACTGGTAAGTCGATACGGAAAGTGTTAATGAGAAAACCAACCAAGAAACAACAAACGCATTTTTACTTTACAAGAGAAATATCTACGTGGCGGAATAATCCCGACAACCCTTTGGGCGGCGCCTGTGGCGGGCTCCAGCGAGAACATGAAAATTACATTGCATACGTATGATTAGGGTCTAATTCGTTAACGTGGAGGGGCCCACAGTAAGGGATATCCACTCTAATAGAATTACTACAGGGCCCCTATGATCAACTTACCGACTACACTCTATATCTACACGGTGCTACTGCCAACATCGAGACTCGAGCACTTCCTATCTGCAGGCCGACCGACCGACGGCGGCATTAATCCAGTTACTTTTGTATTTCCATGTTAATTAGTAATATGTTTAGGCGCTATGCCGGCTCCGCGTTCCTTCCGATTGATTCGCACGAATGTAATTTTAATGGCATGATTACAGAAATTACTAGACTAAATTTATAGTATTTCGCATATCTCCTTCTTACATACTGTTCCGAAGAAGAGGAAGATATTTATTTGTTATTGAAAAAAATAAATATTTAATTTGAGTTAACTTTGGTATTACTGAATCTCTGAAAGTACTGAATTTTACTCAAAATATTTCTGTCTTCTAAGAAAAGAGTGACTAAAATGAACAGAAGTTACAGTTTGGCAAGCTATAAACAAGCGGCAATGTAGGAACAAACAATGGTGAAAGGTAGACAGTTATTTGTTATTTTCTTACATTTCATTAATAAAATATAGATATCAGATACGAGGAAAAAATACTCATCACAGATCTACATAGTTGAAAAGATCAGATTAAGTGTCAGCAAAACAAAGCCAGACAGATTTTTCACAAATTAGATCCAATCATGGCCATGACAGAACACCGCACTTAGTACCACAGTCTAGCGCAGATCATTGTCCAATAGCGTCCCTTTTGGTATATAGCACTTAGTAGTAGCAGTAGCACAGGGTGTTAATGAACCTATGTCAAAATTTTGAAAGGTGAAAAAGGAGCAAAAACTGAGTTAACTGATGTCTCAAACTTGTATCGGAAGCTTAAGGCTATAGAGCAAAAAGCTAATTAAAAATATGTTTAAAACTACCTTGGAACTACTGAAATACATGTATTTTATCGCGGCGAATACTTACAAAAAATTCTGTAACACTTTTTACAAGGTTGTAGGTTTCTTAGAAAAACCGGACTGTATTCGAAAGTCAGTTTATAATACACTGTTGTAGGGATTGCTGTGCTGTTTTTAAAGAGTACATTTAATAGCCGTATTTCCAAGTTTTCTTTTGAAAATGGCGCATTTATTTAGCAATCGCGAATATTATTATGATATGCTCATAACTTATGGCGAAGCAAACGAAAATGCCCACAGAGCTTGTCAAGTGTACCGTGCAAGATATCCTGAACGACGTGCCCCCGCAGCGCCAACATTTGTTGCTGTAGCGCATAGAGTTTTGGACACAGGTGAAGTACCACCACGTCGAGGTCGCGACGGTGGCCCAGGGCGACCACTAAGAATCTTAAATGTCGAGGAAATGATTTTAGATCCCGTTGAAGAAGATCCGCATCGTAGCAGAAGAAATACCGCACATCAAGTAAATGTTTCGCATCCTGTTGTGTGGTGGACTGGGTTACCAGATATTGTAACTTATTTGGACGGATAGTACGGATTTGGTAACTAGTGTATCCAAAATAAATTTTAATTCGATGTTATTGGGCTATATTCCGAGAGGAAAACACATTACTTTCTTATTTTATAAAAAGTAATGATTGTTCTTGTGCTGTTACAAGAGAAATAAGACGAAAAAATCAATGTTTTGGTAACGGTAGTGGTGGACATTACGAGAACCTCAGTTGTACCCATTTTATATCCAACGTGTTCAAGCTCTTACTCCTGAGGATTTTCCACTGCGTCGAAACTTTTGCGAATGGTTGTTTCAGGAACATGTTATTTACAGCGCAAATACAAATTATGCATGTTTAAGTCGAAATGGTGTACGTAACGTCCACAACACTCACCACGAAAATCCACACGAAATACGTCGCGGTGCCTTTCAGCAACAATTTTCAGTGAACATATGGACTGGTATCGTTAATGACGCTTTAATATGACCTTTTGAATTGCCTAGACGCTTAGACGGTGCTCCATATCTAGATTTTTTGCAAAATCGCTTGCCGGAGTTATTAGAAGATGTGCCATTAAATGTTCGGTCAAATTCAAATATGTGGTTATTGCATGATGGAGCTCCCGCTCATTTTTTTCGGAGTGTGCGACTTTCTAAACATTACTTTTTCCGATCGCTGGATAGGCCGCGGCAGCCTAGTTAGATGCCCCTCCCCCGGTCCCCGGACCTCACCCCTTTAGGCTTTTTTTGTGGGGATATGTGAAAAGTGCTGTGTATTCCACATAAGTTCGTGACATCGACCAACTGCAACATCGTATTGCCGAACCTTGTAATACGATTCGAATTGGATACGTCACGCTGAAGCTTGTGTGCAAGCAGAAGGTGGGTACATCGAACATCTTCTATGAAAATCAACAGCTCTCAAAATGTGTCTCCTTGCAATGTTGAGGTAAGTCAGATTTTAAAATTACATTTTACTCAACACAAATCTGCATATTTGCCTCATTTTGACATAATGGACATGTGACAAAAATATTTGACATATGTTCATTAACATCATGTATATTTTTATTTACTGAACGATTAGTATGTTAAACATGAGTTTTTCTTCATCTCCATCGTCGGAACACCTTCATAAATGCTTAAAAATATTCAGCGTTTTTTTACTGCTTATTAATTTTTCTTTGTCCATCGTGCACTGTACGAGGGTCTCAAAAATAGTGAGTTTGATATCGCTGTGCGTGGTTCTGGTGTAGGTCTGGTGTAATGCAAGGTGCGTTGCGCCGTTGTAGCCACGCGTATTTAATTATGTGGTTAGATATGTGGTGCGAGAGTACTATGCCAAGTGCAATGCTATTTGCGGTGCGTCATTATGGCCGTCTACTAAGTGGTACTAATACTTATATGGAGGATCCCTAAGCTGCACCGCCAATGGATATCTTGCTAAAGGTCATACGAAATAAGCACTTTTGGTAACAATGTTCAAAGGTTTGCTATTAGATTCGAGACGCAGTTCTAATTAGCAAATAAGGACCTATACAGGGTGATTCAGAACTTATCCGAAAAAAAAAATTCTGGATGTACAGGGGACCTTTACAAATACAATTTTGTAAAGAAAAAATCAAAAAGAGCAGTTCGAAAATGATTTAAAAATACACTTCTGCACGGCACTGCAAACTGGTCCACTGTAAAACATGATCTCGCTCGATGCGACCAGCATGGCGGTGTGATAAAAACGGACAAAAACTTTCGCAATGAAAGAAATATGTAAATAGAATTTTATCGCACTTATTTTATATCGGCAAATTCAACTGCTTTTGCCTTTATTAATTAATAAAATTAATTTGTGTTTTTAAATAATAAAATCATTTGACATACCCGATGTTACAACAATTGTTCCAAATTTTATCCACCAATGTGTAAACACATTTGGGTCCGTTGTACTCAGTTTCTACGAACTAACACAAATGTCTTGTTTCACCATATCATAAATGCTTCACCATAAATTAAAACGATATCCATCAACTCCGAGTACACGCAAACCATTTTTGACACAAACTACCCATTTTTGACACTAACTACTAAAAACCTGTTGTAATCACCACAGATAACAAGTAAATATAGCAACGACGATTGCAAAATCCAAATTCAGTATTCCAAGTCGCTGAGGCCACGTGGCGAATGACGCTAGAGACTACAGTTGTCCAGCTATATAGTAGTTGAATATTCTATAACTTCAATATTTTTTTTCTCGAAAACTATAAGGATTTTACAACATTTTTTTTTACGATATTGATTCCATTTCTCATGCTGCATCTATTCCCAAATTTTTTTGGATAAGTTGTGAATCACCCTGTATATGATCGCACTTCTCCCGTTTCTCACGAATTATGTTTGTGGCTTGCACTAAATTATACAGGGTGATTCAGAACTTATCCAAAAAAAAAATTCTGGATGTACAGGCTGGTCCATTTTCGATGGGAATTCAGAATATTTCAGAAACTACTAAAGATATGATAAATGTGACACCACGTTCTCGAGCTCGATTTTCATGGCAAACTCGACTGTCAGATCAGAAATTTGCTATCTTCATTTGTTTCTGAGTTACAGGGCGTTTCTCATTATTGTGACACTTTTTAACATGTCTGTATCTCAGCTGTTAAATAAGTTAGAGTTAAAGTAAAAACTGCTCAAGACTAATTCTTTGGCGTAGAATTGAATGCCGGTATTAGATTTTTAGTAGATCTTAAGATTCCGGAGTTATGACCCAAAGTTATAATTTTTTAAATGGAAATCGTAGCTGGTTATGACCTAAAAAAATGGAGATTTTTTTTTGCTTTTCAGCAATATACCACATGCTATAGTTATTTTTCCAAACACAGAAGATACGGGGTGTTTTATATATAAATTCGATCCTTTTTTACATTTTAACATGGCTGGCTATGAAAATACATACAAAACTATAATTCTTACTTTTACAAAACTCATATCTGTTGTAAAAATATGACGTTTA
>NW_019417260.1:38785-43796 GCF_000390285.2 Anoplophora glabripennis
CTAAGTTAAGGGGGTGATTCCTCATCGAAAAAAAGATAGGATCTTTCATATAAAGAAACTTCATTGGAGCATCCCTTGTTAAACAAATTTTATGTACCCCCTTTAAGGGGCTGTATCTTAACAAGGGATGCTCCAATGAAGTTTCTTTATATGAAAGATCCTATCTTTTTTTCGATGAGGAATCACCCCCTTAAATGTTTTACACTTATTTAGTTACACCCTGTATATTTTAAATAAACGTCATATTTTTACAACAGATATGAGTTTTGTAAAAGTAAGAATTACAGTTTTGTATGTATTTTCATAGCCAGCAATGTTAAAATGTAAAAAAGAATTTACATATAAAACACCCCGTATCTTCTGTGTTTGGAAAAATAACTATAGCATAACCAGCTACCATTTCCATTTAAAAAATTATAACTTTGGGTCATAACTCCGGAACCTTAAGACCTACTAAAAATCTAATACCGGCATTCAATTTTACGCCAAAGAATTAGTCTTGAGCAGATTTCAATTTAACTCTAACTTATTTAACAGCTGAGATACAGACATGTTCAAAAGTGTCACAATAACGAGAAACGCCCTGTAACTCAAAAACAAATGAATATAGCAAATTTCTGATTGGACAGTCGAGTTTGCCATGAAAATCGAGCTCGAGATTTATCATACCTTTAGTAGTTTCTGAGATACCCTGAAATTCCATCGAAAATGGACCAGCCTGTACAAGGGACCCTTACAAATTCAATTTTGTAAAGAAAAAATCAAAAAGGGCAGTTCGAAAATGATTTAACATACACTTCTGTAAGGCACTGGAAACTGGTCCACAATAAAACCTGACCTAGACAATGCGACCGGCATGGGCGGTGTGATAAAAAAATGGACAAAAAACTTCCGCAAGGAAAGAAATAAATAGAATTTTATAGCACCTATTTTTACATCGGCAAATTCAACTGCTTTTGCCTTTATTGTTATTATTAATTAATAAAATTAATTTGTGTTTTTAAATAATAACATTATTTGACATACCCGATGTTACAAAATCAATTGTTCAAAATTTTATCCACCAATGTATTAACACATTTGGGCCCGTCTTACTCAGTTTCTACGAACTAACACAAATGTTGTCTTGCTTCACCATAAATTAAAACGATATCCATCAACTCCCGAGTTGCTATACACGCAAACCATTTTTGGCACTAACTACTAAAAAACTATTGTAAACACCACAGATAACATGTAAACACTATCGCAACGACGATTGCAAAACCTGATTTCAATATTCGAAGTCGCTGAGACCACGTGGCTCTCCACGCGTATTGCGAATGATGCCAGAGACTACAGTTGCCCAGCTATGTAGTGGTTGAATGTACTATAACTTCAATAATTTTTTTCTCGGACACTATAAGGGTTTTACAAAAATTGTTTTTACGATATTGACTCCATTTCACATACCGCATCTATTCCCAAATTTTTTTGGATAAGTTGTGAATCACCCTGTATAATTATTGGGTGAACATATACCAAGCTCTTATATCTTAAAAATCCATCGGCGTGAGGTTAGAATTCCTTAGCATGCCATATAGTTGTTATTTCGACTTCAAAACTTAAATTATCTTATAAAAAAAGTGTAAAAATGAATATTCTAGATGCATTATATTTATTCTGCTTTTTTAAAGATAATTTTTCGTAGTTGATGAAAATACAATGTCGTGTTGAAATAAAAAAAGTTACATACTGTGTTTATAAATTCCAGATTTTATAAGATGAAACTTCAAGTCAAGAAATATTTTCCTTTGTATTAAACATTCAAATAAAAGTGATTTTATTTAAATCTGATGTGTATGCAACAGAATTTTTTAATAAACAAGTATAGTTTCATGGGTTTCTTAATGCTGAGTTATTAACCTTTTTTCTACCACGCTTTTCAATTTTGACCACCATGGTAGGGAACGAAAAGCTTTTTTGTCTGTTGGATTTGAAGAAAGCTCATATAAACTAAGTAATAAAATCTTTATTATGATTCCATAAAGACAAGTAGTACCCCTATTCTGATATAAATCACCACAATTAATGAAACATTAACTCCATAGCTTTTATTTTAATACGTTTAATAAACATAATATTCTCATTAAACATGTTTATTCATGCATATAGGATTTAATATTTCAGCTATTATTAATAGAGTATTATTAACTATTAATTTTAATTAATATTATTACATCCCCGTTTAGTTAGTTTCAGCAGTTGTATTAATTAATTAATTTCGTAAATTATTAAATCAACTCTAGTAATTATTAATTTACAATTCAGCAAGTAGGATTTGTTTTCGAATTTAATATCAAATATCAATTACAATATTGAAAAATACAGTTAAATATACAAAATCGCATTAGGTTTAATGAGGCAATTAAAACATCAAAATAAATTATATGCGCATTTATTTGCAAATTATAAATTAAGTTAGAACAAATATAAATCGGAAACATATACTCAACCGATAACTCTTCAAAATGGACTGGAGTAATATAGGAAACTGCAAATGATATAAGAAATTTCCTATTGAGACTCAAACAAAAATTGGTTCGTCTTGTGTAAATCGATGGTGCCACCTTTTAAACAATGGTGGAAGAAAGGAAAATCATAAATATAATTTCTCGAAAATTCTGATATTAACAGATATAATGATACTTTTGGATAACTTGGAGCCTAGATAATTTCGCCAGTTTCTTTCTTTTGTATGTACTATCTTAGAACTTTTTAAGTAAGTATAGAATTTGATTCGATCTGAGGTATCTCAGAAAGTATTAGTAATCGGTATAACACATTCACGAACAGCAAAATAAATGTAAACACAATCAGAAATTTTCAACCACCTTTGTATCTCTTCAGCTAAATGAGTTGATTGATGGTGATATACTAATATTCGATTCAATTTATTTGCATTTTTGTACTCAGTCCTCAGTAAACAAATCTTTGTCCTGTACCAGCTCGATAATGATGATAATGATAATGAGATGATGATAAGATACCATTTACGATGTTATTAATTTATATGCAATGAAGTTGCTAGCATTGAATTTGAAAATAGCTAAGGCAATTCGTCATGAGAACCATCAGACATAAATCGTTATGGGTTATCTTCAGTATACCATATATAAGACGACTGACGAATATATCTCTATAGGAGTCGATTAATAGATTTGCTTCACAGATTGGACAATTTACTATTCGCAGACGCCTAAAGTGTTAGAACTATTTATTTCAGGGTATTGTCCAACATTTAAATATCGTTGGAATGCTCGATCCCCAGATATGAACTCTTTAGATTTCTATCCTCACATGAAAATGTTACAACTTACAGCGAATTTTTCAGCGTGTAAGAGATAATTAATTCGTAGAGTACGAGCTTGTTTAGAACGTTGTGATGGATATTTTAAACACTTAATCTAGCTGTAAAATTTAATTCAATCTTTCTACGTTTCTACCAACAACGCTTATTTGTTTTTCGATATACACAGGTTTACACGTATTCAATAATAACATAGCCACACAAAAAATCGACTTTCGGGCCCAGAGGTTAGACCATGTTTAATATACGTTTTTTGGGTCGCTGAATCCGAATCCGAGGTCCATTTAGCCCCATCAGCCCAGGATTTTTCATTACATTAAAAAACCGATATTCTGAACAATTAAACCACCACATAACCATAAGACTCAAACTTCTAACGCTAAATCCAATTAACCAAATCCCATAAACATTTTACCCAATGATATCCCAACCTCATAAGCCCTCGAACTCAAACCCCAATAACCCTATAACCCCATAACCAATGAAATAAATCATAGGCAATCTGTATTATTACAAAACATCACATAGTTGAGGACTCCTTTTTCATAAACAATCATAAATATATGACACAATTACTATGATTTATCATTAACAATCAAACTGCTCAAATTATTTATAATCTGAAAATAGGAGCATAATAAATACGAAATTTAGTTTATTTGAAAAAGTCAAATGGAAAGCAACAAATCGCTATTACAATAAAATCTGAAAAAGTCATTTATGTAATTCTAGGTTTGTACATGGTATATGGACTGGTTTTAAATTAAATAAAACCTACACTGTCGGTCGCATCGGTTAAATTAACAGCAAATTAATTCTGATTAAGTTAATTTAGTTAAGTTGATACGTGACATCATGAAGCGAGACAGTCGTCATACTTGCAATTAAACACAAAAACTATCGGGTGGTCCAAATAACATTCAAGCAATAAATTGATTTGATATCGGTTTCATATATTATTGATGTATGATATACGTTATATGTTATTATAAAAATATATTTGTTTGAGTGACTTGTTAATATTGAAAGAAAAATACCGTTTCACATACAAGGTGTCTCACGAGGCGGAACACACAGCTACAAAGGAGTATAATTCAGGTTAAAATAAGTGAAAAAATTAATACATATGAATCTTGGAATGCACGGTTTCGGAGATAGAGATACATAAGGCTTCATATTCAAGAGAAATATATATTATTTGTTCTTTCATGAAATCTATTATAATATCTGCATTTAATCTTATAATACTGTGCTCATAATTGTGCATTTCAATTATTTTTGCTCGGAGATATAGACGTTTTAAATAAAAAAATATATTTTTAATAATTTGCGTAATAACTGGCCAAATAACTGGTCAAAAATATTGTTCGTATTTTCAAAGCTGCATATTTTCTAAAATAATGAATCGATTTTCAAAAAGTAAGAATCGATGTATAGAGAATTAAAAGCCCTTTCTAATGACCCCCCACTTGACCCCCATTCCCATTTGAAAAAATTTAGGGGATAGCACCCCCACTTAGGGGGTTGAAGATTTTGGTATGCTTTTTGAGCCAAAAGTTGTCCCCCTCAGAAACAAATTTGACCTGTTTTTGGATTTTGCCGAAAAGTTCTTTACTACCCTGTAATGCCTTGCGGTACGTTTTCGATGGGCTACCCTGTATA
>NW_019417260.1:47736-56408 GCF_000390285.2 Anoplophora glabripennis
TCCTTATGACGATCACATATTTTTGGCCACAACTACGTTTACTTATTTTTTGTCGAACCTAGGGTTGTTATACTACAGAATGGTGCCGTGACCAGGATAGGCGCTGTACAGTGAAAGCTTTATGGGGATGTTTGGATGTTTATGTTATAGCATGATACTGCTGTTTTTTTTTTGTGTCTAGCAGCAGTAGCAGTAGCAGGAGTCGTAGCAGGAGCAGTAGCAGGAGCAGAGGCAAAAGTAAGAGCGGCAACTGCACCAGCAGCAACAGCCACAGCAGTAGCGTAACAGCAGTCGCAGCCAGGGCCGCATTAGTAACAACTTCAGTACTCTTAACGAACCCAGAGGCAGAGTAGGCATTTCCAGCGAGGGGCGACCGAGTCAGCCAGCTAAAGGACCTGTAGCAGCACTTAAGCCACCGCCTCCTATGGTCACCAGTGCTGAGGTAACGGATGCGTCTACTGACCGTCTCTTGTTGTTGCTGTCGAGATTTGGTTTGGTCAAAGTCATGCTTAGAAGTGTGTACTCTATACAGAACGACGTGTGTCAAAGAAGCATGTCTCATTTGAAACGGTATGGGTCAGAGATCTAGAACTCCTACGTGAAAATCCTGTTTCTGGTGCTACGGAGAACATTATTTATAAATTCTACCCATTATATTCTCGACCTTATAAAGTACATACCAGACAAACCATTTCCAAATGTTTACACTTTCTTACACATTAATTCAAATGAAAGGAAAGTCCGTTTTTGTGTGTTGAAAGATATTTCTGAGCCATGTTCGTCTCATCACTATCTTCCAAAGGGGCGTCTGTGCAAAACCGTACTTATCTTATCAACTTCGACGTCGCCTGTTACATAGGTGTTGTATAACAGTGAAAAAGTAATATTAACGGTCGGTAGAAGGAAGCACAAAAAACAGGCACTTACGTAGGAAATTCTGGAAGGAAGCCTAAAGAGTTGAAGATAGGCAGTTGAAGTGAGAACAGCGCGGAGTGAAAAGCAAGACGATCAGTGTAGTGTGAAAAATATAGAAGTGGAAAATTAAGTGTTTAACCGGTATTTGTTAGCAGGTAATATTCTTTAAGTACTTTGTTGTTAATTGTTCTATGTAATTTTGTGATTGTGATGGTTATAGATGTTTCATGATAATAATTCTTTGTATGTGTAGCTTCCATTGCTTTATGCTCTAGGGCATATATTTTTCTAAGGTAAAATTATTATAGTTATTATTAACGATTGCTCANCCCCACTTAGGGGGTTGAAGATTTTGGTATGCTTTTTGAGCCAAAAGTTGTCCCCCTCAGAAACAAATTTGACCTGTTTTTGGATTTTGCCGAAAAATTCTTTACTACCCAGTAATACCTTGCGGTACGTTTTCGATGGGCTACCCTGTATATTAGTTAGGTATATTTTAAGATATTAACCAACTTAACCTAATAAGATACACTTCTGCAAAAAATTAAGGGAGCAAAAAATTTTTTCGAATTTTTAGTGATTTTTCAGAATGCTGTATCTCAGTTAAAAATGATCGTATCAAGGTTTTAAAAAAAGCATTTTAAAGCGCCGAATGTCTAGTTTCCAGATTTCTTAGCTCAAAATTTTTAGGAGCGATAGTCATCGCGAAATTATAAGAAATAAGACTAACAATTTGTTTTTCTATTTTTTGCGTTTTTTTTCTCGGTCCACGGGCTTGGAAAAATTTTTTACAGAAAAATCATGATATGGACTTGATAGCCTGTTCATTCAGGTATATAGGTATGCGTTACGTTATATTCATAATCTTGTATTGTTGTAAATTTTATTTAGACGAGACAGCAAACAAAAGTAAAGTAAAAGTAGTTTGTATTTTTGCAAGCGTTTTCGCAATGATGTCGAGTTTTAAGCTATGGTAATTTAGTTTAGACAAATATTAGATGTATTTTTTATAACTGGTATATTTTAGAAGCTCTAAAAATAAATGAATATCTTCCATACAAGGTTTTAGATCGCTTTAGAAGTCTAGTAAACACAATTCGGATTAATGTGTGTTCACTTTAACAAAGTTGACATATATTAAAAAATAAACATACATTAAACTTAAAGGAAATACATAAATATAGTCTAATGATTTTTCTTACTGGGTATTTTGCCACCTTTCAATAAAAAAATCTTGCCCCAATAAGATCAGCAGGAAAATAGAAAATACAAAATACATACTATGTCATCAGCTATGACGTAACGTTTTATAATTACTTTTGACAAGGGTTTAGTTAATTATTTGTTTATTTTTTTTACGGGTGGCAAAATAAATACCTTCTGACAATATAATTTAACATTGTTACGGCTCGAATAAATTTAAACGGTAATAGAAAACTTTGATGGTGTACAACAATAATTTGTCAAATAAAAAATTTATTTGGGCAAATAAAAAAATATATTATTATTATTATTGATATTATTGTCTTCTCTCATTTTTCTGAGTAATCCATAAATGAAATAAAATAAATCAATTAGAGCATTTGTTAAAGCAGCAGGTCCTTTTTATTTTTTTTATATTTTATTCATCATTAACTCAAAATTAAATTGTAATTCGAACTTATTAACTTATTGAAAATTTTTAATAAGAACTTTCAAAATTGTTCAAATCATTAATATATAAAGCTCTTTTAGATACGAATATATAAAGATAGTTTTACAAACGCCGACATTCTTGAGAAAAATTTAAAATTTATACAGAAACAATTTTCCGGATGAGGATTATTTGGGTGAAAATATACATAACTTTCCTTAAGTCGTTTTTCAGTTGAACCCTTCCTGAGATACAGGGTGTCAAAATTACAATTAATTAAAGTTTTATTAATAACTTAAACGTACTTTTTTATAACATCCCGTAGAATATTTTTATCTTGAAAAACACGTAAAATTAAAAATGCAATTGCGCTTCTATAAAATAACAAAGTTGGTCAATACTCGGAACCATTAGGAACTAAATATTTTATACTTTATTTCAAAGGTACCTACTTACTTCTATTATGCAAATTCAAACAAATTAAAAAAAAAATTTTAGCCTAATCAAATGAATCGAAACAATACCAGAAATGTTGATATTCAAAAGATATCTAACTGTTGATACAGCGGGCAAAATGGCAACTAGCATTGAATTATAACCACAATACCGAGTAAAGAGCTAGTAATAATAAAACAATTCAATGCTAATTAGGGCATGTAGTCAACAAAGTAGTTGTTTCTTGCAAAACCAGCAGTTAGGAGTCTTGTCTTGTCTTTTACATACATAGATTTCTGGTATCGAAGAACATTGTTTGTCTTCATTTGATAGAATAAATTTTCTTATTTTAATTTGAATTAACTTAATAAGAACAAAGTAAAAACACGAGGGTTAATAATAAACAATATTTATTTTTTAAATATTAATATCTTCTTAAAATCTATGTTTCTTTTGATGCTTCAAACAGGGCCTTAGTATAAATCTATGAACGGATGTCTTTACAACTAATAGAGATAGCTCAGACCGAGCACGATGCTGCAGAACAATTTCAATTAAACCCTTTTAATTCAATTAGTTCTATTGAAATGTAATGTCAGTGTCATGATAAATACTAGAAATCTTTAGATAAATGTACAACAGCAATTTATTTCCAACTGAAAAATATGTACAGAGTGATCTGTATTCTATACAATTCTCTTACTTACATTATGAACGACTGAATGATTGAGTATGTGACTATTTATTTAGATTTACCAAATTACACTTAGTTTTCAAATGCAAACAGATACTGGAAGTGTGAGAAAAGTCCCGAGAAAAAATTTGGTTGAAAAAAGTTGAGAATTTTTTTGCCTTTCTATATAAACAAAATGGAACTCCTTGTATATTTTCCGTTTATGAAATTCTCTCTTCTCCTGAATACAACGACTACTTCCATTTTCAAATGATTTTAGTTGCAACACACTCTCCTTGTAAAAATAAAAGGATATTTGGTGAGGTGACATTCATTATATCCTCTTTGGCTGAGATGTTTCAAAATGTCAGAAATTAGACTGGTGCACCAGGGAAAAAGTAACCTTACATACACTGCAGTATATTTATCATATAGAATACAGGATTTAATACTTTGACTTTGTAAAACTTGCTAACAGTTAGTTACTATCTTTGTCAAAACGAAAGCTAGGCGTTATAAAAATGTGTAACAAACTTAGATGGGGATACTATGGCCCAAAATATCCATTAAGGTCTTAATAAACATGAGTTTGAAAATACGAAACATTTTACATTCACACCATTTTTTTATTATGTAAAACAAACAGTTAAATAAGATGAGGAAAGTAACCTCCCTCCATTTCACGGCAACCACGACATCTCCACAGCAAGGACTCTGCAAAATTCTCACAGTGGCTTGGATTCGGTGGGATCCTTGATCTACTTGTTGTTGCAACACAAATAAATTATCTCAGGAGGAAGAAACCAAGGGGGGTAAATTCGGTCGAGCATTCGTTTAAACGGTAATTGAATAATGCACCGGAGCATCATCGTGCTGGAACCACATTTGTTGCTATTGGTTCAAAGAAATATCGTCTAAAAGTTCACCCAGTGCGTTCTGCAGAAAGTTTAGGTAAACAGCGCCTTTAGATACAACGCCTTTAGGTAGCCTGTCGTTCCAAATACCTTTCCAAATGTTCAATGGAAAACGTACTAAAAATTAATATAAAAGTTACAAAAGAGTAAAAAAAGACCAACACACAAAAACAATACAAAATCTAAAGATCAACAGTAATATACAGGGTGATTCAGTCATAATGTCATTAATTTTAATCACGTATTCGGAAGACTTAATAAAGACAGAAAATCGGAAAAAAAATTTTTTTACTCGACTTTTAAAAATGAAGGAAATCAACCCATAACTCCCGCTAAGAAGGCGGCCCTGCCGATGCCCGAATGCTCGGAAAATTTTGTAACGTAATGTCACGAACAAATCGTCAGCTGAAGCGAACACCGTTGCCAAGTTCACATCATAATCTGTGTTCACATTTAATTAATCCGCTTTAGTATACGGATACATATGTATGAAACCAATAAAATGCAAGTAAATAAAGGATCATGCTGCATTTTATTATAACTAATTTTAATAATTTAGTGCAAAATGTTTTAACAAGCCTGACTTCTCGAAGGCAACTTTCGTTAAAAGAAAATAAATAAAGCAGAGGTTTGTAGGCACACTGTATTTTATCAAATAAAAAAAGTCGGCACACTAAATACCCGAATATACAAAATACACTACACACGGTTACAAAACCATTACCTAACACAAGCGTTTATTCAAATCTACCACCCTCCATATCTCCCGCATTTTTCCCGCAAAGGAGTTAACATAATACATTTTCAAAAAGTTCAAGCTTTAGAAGCAGCTGATTTCCCCAATCGTCTTTAATTTTGCAATTGGTTCCTAAGTGCAGCAGAACTTTATTAACAAAGTGCTCTGGACGGATGAATGCTATTTTACTCCTGCCGGCATTTTAAACAGGTAAAAAACATAAGTATTGCTTTCTCAAAAACAATAAGTGCCTACCTAGGTTACACCAAAGATTAGATTTACACTAAAGTTTACATTTATTATGTAAACTTTGGTTATACGCAACTGCATATTGAATAATAAACTGAAATACTAAAACTGTGTATTATTTAACATAATAAATTATAAAACGTGAAAACGTTAATAATATTAAAAGTGATAAATTGTAATAACCGTACATTCGAAAACAATCATCCCTATTCATTCATGACACGATTTTCCTTTGATAAAGGACCGACAATTTTTTGCTCTACTTTGCATGGAATACGATCCTACTAAAGTGCACACGTGCAAATTAGGTTATTGACCTCGACACAGGTTAACCTAGGTCGGAAACACGACCGTACTGAGTTGTTTATTTGTCTCCGTCCGATTGTACTTTTATCTTCTATTACTTACAGTCAATATTTAAATACTACATACATTTCACCCTCTCTTTATAATTTATCTAGTGAGTGTTGGTTTTTTATGTCATTATTTCTGTAATGAAATTGAAATGATTATGAAATGAAATTTAAATTATTTGAACTCTTGGGGTTTTGTAATTTCAATATTAAATTTTATTTAAAGTGAAACAGAGCTAATTTCTTTGCAGCCATAGTAGTCACATTTGGTCAGATGAAAACCCGCACACTATCTACTCGTCGGTTTAGCTTTCAGAGGAGGTTGGGTGTCAATGTATGGACAGGAGTATATGGCGATCGTTTAATTGGGCCGCATTTTCTACCTGAATGGGCCGCGTTACTTTCAAATTTTAGTAGAAGGCTTACAGCAAATTAAAAAATTATCACTATGATGTTAATAAAAAATGATTTTTGGCAAGGTATGCTCAGACCTCCTTGAGGTTCTTGCTGGGCAACAATAACAATTTAATATGTTGATTGCATAATTATACAAAAATAATTTATAGCATTTTAAATTATTATTGGCTGACGTGAGCAAACCGTTTATTTATTGTCTTTACATGTGCGAAAATATATAAATATAGCAACATTGCATCTAGGTCGCTTTGTTCATATCGTAGCCGGCTGACGTCAGCCGGTCAGTAACAGCCTGAAAAGTGATTTAAATAATGATTTGAAAATATTTTTTTCAAGTCCAAGTATGGACCCTTGCGGTACACCCGATGTTTGAAGAAACGTATCTGATTTGAGCCCACGATATTGCACATATTGGGATCGGTTACGGAGATATGAATGAAATAATTTTATTAAACCATTACATAGACCTACGCTGCTAAGTTTATTTAACAGTTTGGAGTGATCGAGTCTATCGAACGCTTTAGAAAAATCCGTATAAATGATGTCGACCTGATTTAAATGCAGTGATTTAATTACAATAATTAAAGACAATATATTAAGTTAAGACTAAAAGTCCTTTAAAAAAAAAGTTCATGTAAACATATATGTATAGATGCGTCGTTTTCGATTTACAGTGTTCAAGTTTAAAATGAGAATTGATTTTTTATTCCTAAAACAAAAACCCTTTTTTAGACTTTGTTGCAACTTTGTTTGTAATAATAATACTTATTTTCTCACATAATTTAATTTGTCCTATTTTCTCCAGTGGCGTCACAACAAGATACCAGCTTGATAAAAATAGAAAAAAATATGGTATGCCACTGCTTTTTGGTAAGTTTGAAATTTTTCTCAGATTTAGTTATCAAAAATACAACTTTTTTTGTTATTTAATTTTTTTCCCATCTCGCTTTGTTTAGTCAGAAATAAAACATTTTCATGAATAAGTTCGAGATTTGCTTAATTTATTTATATACTTGTTACAAAGTGTGCCGTGAATATGTCTGTTTTTGAGTTGCCAAGGATTTTTTGTTGGGACCTTACATCCTGCCCAATAAATTAAGCGGTCAATTATTTCTTGAATTTTTAACTGCCCAGCATGATAACATGCTAGACGATGTTCCTTTTCAACAAAGAATAGACTCGTTTTTTCAATTAGATGGATGCCCTTCCCAGTACTCTTTGGTGGTACAAAACTGGCTGAATACAGAGTATCCACAGAGATGGGTGGATCGTGGTGGACCAGTTGGGTGGCCTTCGCGATCGCCTGATCTAACACCTTTGGATTTTTTTGTTTGCGTATTTATTAAGGATGCAGTTTACTCTACGCCTGTTAACAAGCAAGAGGAACTTGTACCACGAATCCGGAACGCTGCTCTCAGAATAACTCCACATCATTTGAGAGACGTTAGGCGGTCTTTGATACGTCGCTGTAATTTGTGTGTAGAACAAAATGGCGACCGTTTCGTACAGCTCCTTTATTTATATCTATTTATACAATAAGTTGTTTTTCCATACCGTGTTTATTTTTTTTTATTATCTTAACAATAAACTGTGTGAAACAAAAAGTTTTATTTCTGTCTAAACAAAGCGAGATAGGAAAAAAGTAAATACCAAAAAAGTTGTATTTTTAATAGCTAAATCTGAGAAACTCTCAAACTTATCAAAAAGCAGTGGCGTACCATATTTTTTTCTATTTTTATCAAGCTGGTATCTTGTTGTGACGCCACTGGAGAAAATAGGACAAATTTAAATTATGTGAGAAAATGAGTATTATTATTACAAACAAAGTTGAGAAGTTTCAACAAAGTCTAAAAAGGGGTTTTCGTTTTACGAATAAAAAATCAATTCTCATTTTAAACTTGAACACTGTAAATCGAAAACGATCCATCTATACATATGTATGTTTACATGAACTTTTTTTTAAAGGACTTTTAGTACAAGTTGTGAACGTCCTGCTACAAAAAACGTGGACACCCTGTATATGGTTAAATAAACGGATAGTTAAATTGTTATCTATAATTACGTATTTGTAACGTACAAATGGCAATTTATTTATCCGATCAGTGAACCAATCGAGACCTAAATTATTGTCTCTAAAACAAATCTGTGTAGAAACCACCACGACTGTGTGCAAAACCGTACTTATCTTATCAACTTCGACGTCGCCTGTTACATAGGTGTTGTATAACAGTGAAAAAGTAATATTAACGGTCGGTAGAAGGAAGCACAAAAAACAGGCACTTACGTAGGAAATTCTGGAAGGAAGCCTAAAGAGTTGAAGATAGGCAGTTGAAGTGAGAACAGTGTG
>NW_019417260.1:59614-107767 GCF_000390285.2 Anoplophora glabripennis
AATGGTTGTTAATGTTTTTGTTGTTCTTTCTATTTGTCACATGTTTAATTTGAATTGTATGTAAATAAAGGTTAGGTGTATTTACTCTGCTTTTGTTTTATATAATTAAACCATACATCCCCTCTACAAAGTTAGTAGCCAGCGCCTTCCGGTAAATTAAAAAAATGGATACACACAGCGTAGGTATTCCTTATGACGATCACATATTTTTGGCCACAACTACGTTTACTTATTTTTTGTCGAACCTAGGGTTGTTATACTACAACTGTTTAGTAGTTTATGACAATGGTATTTAAATTATAATTGAAAAAAAAATACTTTTGTTCAGGGCCGATATAATCAAGGGCGCTCTACTCTTGGATCTCCCAATTAGCTTACACATTATTAGATCTAATTTCAAATAACATGGTTTTTGCCCAAAAATTAGACAAATTTAATAAATTACAAAAAAGTTATTACAAAATACCGATATTCATCTCATAACTTCATTGGTAAAAACTATAAAAAAAATGTAGATTTGAGACATTATTTTTACATTATCTCTCCTAATTTGAAAGTTCATCATTTGCTGAACACGTTGTATACCGTCTAATTAATTTCAACACTGTATATCCTAATTAATCATTTATGAGTTATTTATTTTTGCACTCATGATTTAGTTAAAAAAAACCAAGTCTGAGTAAAAAATGACTCAATAATAGTTAAATTTTAATCATATTAGAAAAAGTCAACCTCTAAATTGGTTTTACATACTCAGAATAGAGTTAAAAGTCACTCAGTTGATAGTTAGCAGTAACTCGGATTTGAGTAAAACTCATTTCGGATGCAATAGTTTCACTCAGTTGTACTCATACTAATAGAGTGAAAATTTCACTCAATCGGGTGTGGACAGAAATTGATACATTATTGAATAAAATAGAGTGAAATTTTTTTACAGTGTAGTAACCTGAATATATGCGTCGGCCCATATATGTATGTGTATTGTGGGAATTAAAAAGCCGATTTTATGTGAATATGGCCTTATTAATAAAAATAATATTGGTGTCCTTAACATACTTGCGTAGAAACCAACTGCAAAAAAAATCAAGGGTACTTGGTGATTAGGGGGATTTAGAGACTGCACTCTTTGTACACGGTACTAGGTACTGTTCGCGGATGATTCTCTAAACAAAAAGAATACTAACATCTATATCTGCTGATATCCTCCGGAAACTAGCCTCCGGATTCTGCTCTATCTATGCTAACAATGCTTTTTATGCCTCAGGGGTAGTTTTTTCCAGAATCATGGGATCTGTTGAACCGCCATCAAGCAATTTTGAGCAGTCTTCAAAAAACACGAATTGAAGAGATTTGGCTGTTGGGATGAGCGTCAATATAAAGTCGTAACGCTTCTCTGGAATTCCCATTAGCACGACCATACATGAAATGCATGTCGGTTAATTCAGTGATACAGAAAACGGGCATAGTATGACAAAATATCTGTTGACAATAAGAAAAAAAAGTTAAAAAGAAAAATTAATGTTCCTCGTTTTAAAAATTCCGTACAATAGTTATTCAAATGGATTATTTTTCATATATAATAAGGTAAAATAAGGTAAAAGACATTTAAAATGTGTTTTTGTTACAGATTGCGGGTGGCGGTGGCAGGGGCATGTTCTGCTACCACTGCCCGCCCGCACTACATCCAGGAGCTCCACAACCGCGGCTGCCCACTTTGGAATATCCTTTTACCCCAACACATCCATGTAAGTATCAATTTTTTAAATTCTTATTTCCAATTTGACAGGCACTGGTTCCCATATAAAATCTGAAATTCTGGGTGTGTTATTTTACGAGCTAAATTTAGCGGAGCAGATTCTGGCTAAGTTAATTTTATTTATTATCTACCCTAGTTTAATCAATAATATGTACTCAGATTTAGATACTTAATAGATACATTTGGTGAGAGGACTTTTCTGTTCAAGAAAGGTTATTAGAAAAATTTGTCTAAACTGCTTTCTATTATGAAGTTATTTAATGGCGTGAAAGGACCCGGTACTAATTTGAAAAATTAGATATTTCTATTTTTGCAGCTAGAGCCTCCAATATAAAAAAATGTTAGGTCGTACTTGGAGACACATATTGTAGAAATATATGTTTTTATGGCTATCTGAAACATATCCATTTCTGTTACCTTGGTTTATTATATTTTAAATATGTTTATATGATTCACCCGAATTTGATAAAAATGAATATTTCCGTATGCTACTATATATAAATCACAACGAATACCATTTGCGAAATGTGATTCGTTCAAATTATCATATCATTCCGCATATAGATGATATCCTATTCTTGAAAGCTTTTCGAATAAAACGAGCTAATTTTAGATTAGGTTATTATTAATGATTTATATTGTCTGAAGCATTTTTAGTTATTTCACGTTTCTTTGATAAATCACTTACATAAAAAGCTTTTTAAAATATAGGATTCTTAAATTGATTTTCTATAAATGTCTCTACATTATCATATTTTCGTAGTTTCTCATATTGTTCTTTACAGTTTATACAATATTGGAAGTAATTTTTTATGTTCTTCAAATGAAACAATTTCAACATTTTTCAATTTGAAATTACATCATATACGTAATGTGGTAAATATTCTTTGTGTACAAAATCTACGGTAAATAAGATTTTACCTAATATTTGTTACATTAAAGTTGAATTTCCAACAAACAACAAGAAACCGATTATTTATATAATATTTATTTGCCGCTTATTTTGTACAAACAAAAAATGTATGAAATTCCAAATTTTTTCCAACTCTTAAATTATTAACTTCTTGGAAATTGTTAGTAGGTACTTGCCCAATAACATATTTTCCTATTAACAGTATTTATATTAATAGTCATTTGTTCCTTTTTGAGTACCATAGAGAAACGTCATAGTCATCAGTTGGGCAAATTCAATGTTATATTGAAGGCATATTTCCATTGTTATTTAAATGCACTTGTCATTCTTACAATATTAAAATAAAAGATACATAGTTGTTGTTAATGCTTAATTATTCATTAATGATAAAATAATGAATGCATATATTTTGGAATATGTAGTCACAAATCTCCGTCAATATTTTTAAATTATTATTCTCGTTAAGAACCTGTGCAGACATGTTTTCAATAGTTTTATGTTTTTGAGAAGACTGTCATAAATATTATGAGCAACGGTCGAACTGATATCCTTTTCCAGTTGAAAGCGTATTTTTTTGCTAACATAATGCATTAATAAATATAGAACTTCCAGTTTGCATCTGCCGAACTGATATAATTGATAGAACATCTAACATTAAACAAATAGGTTCCTATACAGTGCTTCGTATAAAATGTTTGATAAAAGTGTTGGGTTCACAACTAACATTTGTATAGTGGTATCGAGATGAGTTTAGCATACCTTTTTTAAAGTGAAAGCACTTAAAATCGTATATCAAACTGGTACTCTGCTTTTGCAAGACAGGATCAGATACATCAGGAAGCAACTAGAGGAAAATAAGAAACTTCTGAAAATCAATTTCCAATTTAGCAACAAATTATATATACACCCCATAGATCTAGTGGATAGACTGATCACCGAAGGAAAACACAAGAGAAAGTTAAAAATATGCAGCGGATGAAAGTTGAGAAGATACTAAATAGACTAAACAAGTCTCTGGTCATGATTACCCTATTCTCTGTGGAACTAAATGACGACACTATGAACGATGTTAAAACAGAAAATCGAAAATCATTAGCGTCTTGAAAACTACGTGTCAACATCTCCTGTGTGGAGTGGCGGAAGAAGGGCTGAGACAGAACATGCATTATGAACTGCTGGATCTTTGTAACTGAATCTAATCAGAAAAAAAGATGCTAGTTATCAGTGAAAATGAAGAAATCGTCATACTTCATCGTTTTTCTATCGATAAAGATGAACGGAATCCAATTATATTGAGAGTTTTATTGAGTTTTAAGACTACGTCGGTGCACATAAAATTATCAGTTAAAGAAGCTTTGGAAGAAGTTCATCGAAAATTAACGAGGAAATATATAAAAGTAGATTTTTGAAAAACGTGTGCACCTATGTGATCGGTTTTCTAAACAATTGAAGGATAAGCTATGACTTCTTTCTTATTCTTAGCCTTGTCATAATAATATCATTCATTGAGACCTTCGAAATAAAAGCCCTGAAGTCAGCAATTCTAAAAAAGTGTTGTAGTTCAGACGACACGTTTATCATTCATGGATACAACAAGAGCATTTCTGAATCACATTGATGAAATAAAATCAAACATCAGTTTCACCAATGCCAGTTGGACAAAACGGTACTTCTCCATTCTTACATGTCGTTCTCAAGAGGATAGCGCCATGTGCAAACCATTATATCTAGACGGCTTACAAATTTAGAGAGAATTTTTGAAGGGTAAGTAGAATACATTATTAACAAGCGATTTCAATAATCAAAATCTATTAAACTGCGAAAAAGTGCTTGAAGTTAATAATAAATCACAACTGTATATTTATTGAAAACCTTTAGAGTTCTCTCGATCCTATATAAAAAAAGGCGAATAATTGTTGCCATACCATATACTTTTTCATTCTGTTTTTGCTAGTTCCATTTTAGATAATCAGTTCTATTCAGTTTCCATTACGATAAACGTGTATCTTTATTTTTTAAGTTTCAAGCAATATTATTATTGAATGAGTGTTTAAACTAAGTTATTTTGTTTTTTGGATTTCCATCTGTAATTAAATTATTTTTTAGTTTTATCTTTTTGTGAAATATTAATCTACCTGCGGTTTGAGTGTACTAATAATCGTGAATAATCGTATTAAAATGGCCCACCATTCAGTAAAAATGAGTTAACGGACATGCTGGTAACGTATGGAGCCGCTGGCGAAAACTACGAATTAGCTGCACGGTTCTATGAACAGTTGTTTCTAAATCAGCATGGATCGCCACCAGCTAGGTTTTTAGCTGTAGTACAATATGTACGCGATACAGGATGTTTAAAACCTTCTGGCCTTGCAAGATATGTTCTAGCATCTGAAGTGCAAATGTTAATAGTTGAATATAATAATTCTACCTTGATCAGTAAGTGTGCTAAAGTTAGTACTAAATCAACACCAAAAACAACAGTTGTTTACAAGCGAAGTACTTTTAACAGACGAAGCTTGGTTAACTATCACAGAAAATCTGCATATTACTCGACAAACCGCAATTCGGAACGGATTTTCTGTTAACTGGACAAAAATTTTCCTTAACAGATTAGCTCAATAGTTACATATTTCCATAAGTTTAAACGATGGTACATACATACATATTTGGAGTTTCATCGGCAATTTACGACTTGCGTTAGATGCGAAATAAAGAGTGGACTTTCTGCACTATGGCGCTCCTCGTCATTTTCGTCAAGATATACGACGATTATGACACTAGGCTCTTGGCTAGGAAGTAGTGCCTTTTTGCCTTTTTTTGTGATACATAAGGTCTGCCGTCTATAAAACTGAAATCATAGAGGAATCAACACTTTACGTTTTTCTGCATCCAACAAAATTGGATATTTTACGCTCGGCTGAGTGGGCAAGGGGAAGGGATTATTTGCAGCAATTGTTGTAAACAGAGCAAGAGTTATCGAAAGACTCAAAGTTCTACAATTTACTAGTATTATTGTGGTAGGTAAATCTTGAAAAATATATACTGCTTGCAAAAAATATTTCTACTTATCAAATATCCTCTGCATTTGTAGACACACATGATACTGTTTTTTTTTTTAGTTATATCCATCCAGCTCTACATAAAAACTACTTCCCGTCTGTTTACCTGAAAGTTGCACCTTACAAGGTATACTTTGATTGAGATTCATATTTTTATAGGAAGGCTGCATTTGGCCCTTGGAAATAATTGTCATATTTTTTTTTCAAATCCAGTCATTAAAACAAATTGTTTCGTAATTTTCATACCTCAAACAACCGTTAGCTGCGGTGTACACGTACTTGTGGATTGTGACATTCATTGTTATTAAATCTCATAATTTACTTTTGTTCAATGGGTGCTTATCAGTAGCTTTATTCCACATTCATAAAAAAGTTATATTCTTTTAAATAAAATAAACTATAAACCGGTAAAAGTCATTTAACAGAAAACAGTAATATAAATGATGATAATAAATGAAATAAATAAAAATAAGTTTGTTTACATACTTGACTTTTAAAGCGTATGCTCAAATTCCTCCATTTCTGTCGAAACACGGCTCAACATGTCGCATCAGGGCACTGTCTTATCTTATCCATGTTCTGTCGTATTTGGTCCGCTGCTTTCTGCACTCTTTGACGTAGTTCTTCAACATTATTGGCAGGAGATGAGTAAACAAAAGATTTCATGGTTCCCCACAAACAAAAATTGATGGATTTAAACTTGGGGATCTTGATGGTTAAGGTACATGCTCGAAATGTTTATTCCACTTATACTAAACCGTTCTTCTTATATTCAGAGGTATATCTTCAAGTAAACATTTTAACATATTTTTCAAAAAATCAAAGTATTTCGTGATTGGCCATTATGTAAGGTCCCATCAGTGTGCAATAGTCAAAGCTTATTGAGAATAAGATTCAAAAACTAAATACAGTGCTTTAAAATAATAGTAATACCTGTTTCTATCAAAAACAAAATGAACAACATTTTGGCCAAATCCCATTGAATTGTTTTCCCAAGCTTGATAGCAACTTTTTTTATTTCCTAAATTTTTATTTTCTAATGTTTGTCTATTCTAATATGTAAAATTGTTTTACAATTAGTGAGGTATGCCTATCTACATACCATTATTAGTAAATAAATCATGCAAAAAATATTAATTTAAAAAAAACGCTAGAAAATGTTCAGTACTTCGTCTGTATTGACATCAAAAAAATATGCTGACTTTAAAATAACTGTTGTAAGTCATACAACAGCAATTTGTTTAATAAACTTATTTTCCATTACAGTTTTGCTTCCTTAATTTTAATCAGATGGTTTAAAAATTAACAAGTAGCAACACTGATAAATGCGCTGATACAACTGCATCCGAGTCATATATATTATCTGGTATTTTATAATTTTAGATTAATTTGGGATCACGTACTATTACTCCTAAAAACTGATCCCAACTAAAAGTAACGCCCTGTATTTTGAACCAAAATACAAGACAAAATTACTCTGTATATGAAATGGATTTTAAAACTTATGCTCTAAATATTCTCCGAGGTAGACCATCATCTAATATCACTTGACACATAATTAAAAATATTACCAACACTTGTTATACTTTTTACGTTTTTAATAAAATATACGGGTATAAAGTTAAATGGGATCAGTTAGAAAATTCGTCTACTCCAGTGCTAATTTTGAATAGAGAACGGTATTTTGGAAGTTAGTAATTATTCATTAATGCCCTTTTAAGTTACCTCTATATACCAGTAATCATCGTTAGCATAATGTAGAGAGCCACTAGATTTTATTGTACCTACTAGCCCCTAGAGATATAAGTCCCCTAATAACAAATTTCAGCACCACATGCCAGCTTGGGGTGGATTATACGAGTTATCACATTAGCTTGACCTCTCACAAAAAGGAATAAGTCCGACAACCTGTGATTATTATCTTTAATCTTATTCACAAAAGCGATATTGAATTACTGAGCTTACAATGTTGTTGTAAGAGTAAATGCAGTATTTACGCTACTGTAAGTACCCTAGAATCCAGTTTACATTGTAAATCAATATAAAAATTGGAAGGAGATAGTGCTTTATGTAAAAAAGACAGTATCGTTAATAATAGTATTGTACATTTTCTAGATTGTTTTCTTGAATGAATTAGAAAACAAAACAAAATATATATTTTATTATATCTAGATGTCATTCATATTATCCTTCATTGAAAGGATAGGTTTAGGAAAAAGATAGGGTAAATGGAGATGAAATGGACATCATTTTGAAAAAAAATATTATTTTTTTTTATTTTATTAACGAAAAAATCAACACAACTGAAACATTGAGCAACATTGTGGTAAAAGTGGAATCTTTAAAATATAAACTTTAACATACATAAAAAATAACTTAATGAAAAACTCCATCTATCCTACTTTACAGAGGAGAGATGGATAGAGGAGAGAACAGAAAAGGCGACAATGTAAATTTCTTCATACTTTGCATAAGCTAAAAAAAGTTGTGCATCTTTCTTGCAACAACGGTCGCACATATACTTGTCAAATATTTACAGATTTTTTACAGATATATTTACAAACATTTATTTGGATGGGATATGACAAATACTTTTACCACAAATATTTTTAAACGTTATATGCACGATGTGTACATTTACCAATTAGCTGTACGTCAGTCGCGTGTACTTGACATTTTGGAAAAATTCCATTCCGTAGAAATGAATCTTTGACGAATATTTGGCAAGTGAAGATATGTTTTCGAATGTATCGATATATACCATCCGCACGATACGACATCTCTTTAGGTTTGCCAAATATTTGCTAAGAGAATACATCACCTGCAACCAGCTTAAACAACCAAAGCATTAGTTTTTGTAATCAATCAAGGTTGTTGTCCTTATCTAGTGTAATATTTAGTATTTAACATTTTCTGCAGTTCTGCCAGATGAAAGTGACAATAAACTTTGGCGTTTTTTAGAATAGATATATTATCAACAGGGAGGAGAGAAGGATGGTTTTATTGATAGCAAAATCAAAATACGAATTCCACACAACATTCCATCTTCCGTGCTACACTCTGTGTTTGATAGTTGATTCTCTAGCTGAAAATAAAAAAAGGTTTAAATGAACGTAGATCTACATTTATTTTTAAAAATTTTGAAAATTATAAAATTTCACTATTTCTTCAGTTTTTTAAGATAATTCAACTCGGTACATTTATTTAGAGAGTGACACTTTCTTTGGAACTATGTCAACTTATTTTTCTTCAAATGTTTATGTTGCGACAGCACTGGTTCTTCTTTTAAGAACAGACAACTACGTTTCTGTATTATCGATAAATTTTTTAATATCACGAACTTTTTGTATACTTAACCATATTGATAGCATTTATCCAAATGCCAGGGTACATCATGCAAGTAAAGTAAGATTAAATATCTACGAGTAATTGTACACTTTTTTGTAATTCACCCAAAATGTAAATTTAGATTATCGATATATGATATTTACGACACCTAAAGTGTAAAATTACTAAGAAACACGAAAACTTTATAGTATTTTTAAGAAGAAAAATTGAACTTCATTAGTTTGTAATATTTTTAGAAAGGATAACTTTTTTACATACATAAATATTTTTCCAAGACAGATTAAATAACATATTTAGGTAGTTTAAAGACTATGCTATATTATTACTCCACAAATGAATGTAAACATGCCTACTGAACAACTAGCACACTTCTCTACACACGCGTGTAGTGTATTCTTTCCTAAGTCAATTGAATATGTATAAAACGCCCAGCAATAAAATTTAATGTGTTTCATAGGCGTCTCTAAAAAAGCTTTCTGCTAAAGGTAAAAAATTATAATAATTTGTATATAATGTGTAGAAAATTTCTATTATATGTTCATTTGGTCAACAACATATTTTAATTATTTATGTCCTCTAACAATTTTATTATATTGATGGTAAATTTCGTTTTGTTCGGTTTCAAAAGGTCTCTAAAATGCCATGTTGTAATAATAATAGTAAACAAAGTATCCCTCTTATTTCTCCCTTTCGCAATTGTAATATGAATGATTAGCTAATTGAAAGTGCCTATAATAAATTAAAATTACCTGAATCACACCAAATTCCGCTTTGCTGCTCTGCACTGCTAGGTAATTTGTTAACCACCTGTCAAGAACTGAGATTCATTGCCCAGTCGCCCAATGCGACTGTGTTATAAGCCATTTGCCCGCGCGCGCATTCTTTAACTGGGCGTATACAGGTACATTTCTACCATCTCCACATTTAATTCGACTAGACCTGTATATGGGTATGGCTAAATAAATATAGGAACAAGTTTTTCAAATATTTCAATGCCGAGTTGCTGCATCAGCGACCGAACCTGGTGCATGCTGCCAACCTCTTGGTTCTTCAATTGAGATCGGAAAGGCTATACATTGTAAAAACTAGACATTGTCAGTCGGATTGGTCGATCCAAACAGATCATGTAAATTCATACTTTTATTGGTATATTTACATCAAAATATTAAAAATACATAAGGGATTAAGAATAATACATTTTAAAATGTAAAAGGACAACGTAAAAGGTAAGAATACATAGCAAGAAGAAAATATGCATTTAAACGTATAGTTCTTCACAATGTATCATGTATGTTCAATTCATTTACATTTTTTGTGTATAAAAATTATTACAAATATGCTAAAGTCCTATGTGAATTTCCAGTTTTTTTTTAATATTCTATGTTAAAACAACACCTGCAATATCTAGTAAACATTTCATTTATCATCATGAACAG
This sequence comes from Anoplophora glabripennis, assembly GCF_000390285.2. Classification (NCBI taxonomy): domain Eukaryota; kingdom Metazoa; phylum Arthropoda; class Insecta; order Coleoptera; family Cerambycidae; genus Anoplophora; species Anoplophora glabripennis. The sequence goes on from NW_019417260.1 coordinate 70,127, forward strand.
ATAAAAATAATCTATCCAAAATATTATTAATGAGAAAACCACATACATATTTAAATAATTAAATAATATAAAAACAACATTTTTTCATCTTTGTTTGTTTCACGATAAAATAAGGGTGTCGTCAAATTTTTAAATTTGTTTTATTGTTGTAAAATGATGGAAAGAAGTGAATGCGACTACTAATTTACTTGTGCGTCATTACTCACCAGATATCAAAAATTTCTAATCTGCCTTACAAGTAAATACAAGCGTTATAGTAAAAATATTTATATGTAGTTTTAATAACCCGTTTATCAAAAACCGAACTTTTTTGTTTATCAATGAAGTATATTTCAGGTTTTAAGCTTAACCAAACATTTTAATGATATCCTACATGTTCAACAGATGTGATGTTTGGCTAAAGAGACAGATGGAACAAATCGGGTATAGCAAATAGGACTCTTAAAAAATTCCTAAGAAGTCAAATATTTTTTCTGTTTACTTAACAGAAGCAAAATGCAATTTTGTTAAATCGTTAAATACTCATATCGAAGAAAATATTAAATTATTGTATACAGAGTGTTAATAAAATAGTGTAAAATATTTAAGGAGGTGTGAGCCAAAATAAGCAGAAAAGTCTCAATAAACATGGGTCCGCAAAGTAACGGTTGCGGAAATATGGAATGTTTTATGTTTTTTAGCCCCTTTTTTATTTTGCAAAAACGTTGTGTATTTTCTTATAATAGTTGGTTGATGTTTAGTGAAATAAACAGTACGTATTTGACAGTTGTTCTCAGTGCACAAGTTTTCTTTCGCTATGGCTGGTTACTCTAACGCAGAATTAACAGACATGCATTTCATGTATGGTCGTGCTAATGGGAACGCCACCGAAGCGCGACGTCTTTATGTTGACGCTTATCCAAATCGCCAGATTCCTTCACAACGCATGTTTGGAAGAATTCACCAAAGATTGCGTGATACCGGTTCCTTGAGCAAACAGTGCCATTTATCCGGAAGACCAAGGTCGGTATCCACTCCTAGAGCAGAAGAAGAAATTCTAGCACTGGTAGAGCAGAATCCAGGTACGAGTGTGCGGAGAATATCAGCCGAGGTAGGAATTAGTGGTCCTCTTGTTTGGAGAATCCTTCACGAGCAACTGCTTTATCCATACCATGTGCAACGAGTACAGGCCTTAAATCCAATAAATGATCATCAAGCACGTTTGGTTTTTTGCCGCTGGTTTCTACGTCATGATGCTGAAGACCCTCGTTTTCTTGCAAACATTCTTTTTACTGATGAGGCCGGGTTCACAAGAAATGGAGTGTTTAATTTTCACAATACGCATATTTGGGCCGACGAAAATCCTCATGCTCTAATAGAATCTGGACATCAGGCACGTTTTTCATTAAACATTTGGATGGGTATTGTAGGTGACAGGTTTCTAGGTCCTGTTGTTTTACCAAACCGATTAACAGGCGCTGCTTACCTCAACTTTCTGCAGAACACACTGTATGAGTTTTTGGAAGACATTCCTTTGAATCAGAGGCAACAAATGTGGTTCCAGCATGATGGTGCTCCAGCTCATTTTTCCATGGCCGTTAGAGAGCATTTACACCAAACTTTTCCACATAGATGGGTAGGAAGGGCCGGACCTGTTTTATGGCCTCCAAGATCGCCTGATCTGAACCCTCTAGATTTCTTTGTTTGGGGATATTTGAAGACATTAGTGTATGGTACTCCTGTAAATAGCCTGGAAGAGCTGCAGCTACGGATTAATCAAAAGTGTCAAGAAATCCAAACCAAGGAGGGTGTTTTCGAAAGAGTTCGAATATCGTTGAGACGAAGATGTCGTGCCTGCTTGGAAATGGACGGAGGGCACTTTGAACATCTTCTGTAACTTTGTTTTTTGTTTGTTAAAAGCTTCCTTTGTCGGTTTATTCCTAATAAAATAAAATGTTTGAAAAACGAATAGTGGTCCATATCTCCGCAACCGTTACTTTGCGGACCCATGTTTATTAAGACTTTTCTGCTTATTTTGGTTCATACTATTACCTCCTGAAATATTTTACACTCTTTTTTAACACTCTGTATAAGAAACAAATATCTTTACTTGTCGTATTTTTTGCTAACAATATATTTAAATTTTTATTACTTAAACCTTATTCATAATTCAAATCGGATAAACTCACTCAATCACTACACCACTGACAATAATGACGGAGGAAGGGCGCCGTCAAATCCCTATTTTTATTAAATTTAGAGCATTATGCGTGATTATCGCATTTCGTCGCTGTTTCACGGCAAATGGAATGCGAAATCAGAAAGTAATAACAGTTGACAGGGATTGGTCGGAATGAAATGACACCTAATCGCATCTCCGCAGAGAGTGTCGATGGAAACCAAACAATGCCCTTTGTGAAATTTGCAATACTGCTTTATTGTATAACGTTCTGATGTGCCGCGACAAATTACATGTGATTCCATTGATTAATGCCTATCGCTGCCCTGGATTATCGAAGATTGGCATTCTTTGAATTCCGAATAAATCTCTTGATGTGCCGGGCGAGGGCGTTGGATTTTTATGAATTTATACACACAGATAAAAACCCAGCATGGTTATAGGATATAATAATTTATTAGAAAAATCTGTTTTTGAGAACATGTGCGAGCGATAAAAAGATGTTAAAGGGTACTTTTAACAAATTTAATTATGTTTTTCTTAAAGTTTTATGTGAGATGAGATTAGAAGTAAATGAATACTTTATTATAAAATACTATCAGCAATATACAAGATACCTGGATATCATGACCAAAAAATTTCTAAGACTCATTTTCGAGAAAACAGTATTAAGGGAGTTAGGTAACCGCAAACTTATTTTTTTTTTGTTTAATATTATAAAACAACGCCACAAAATAAAAAGAATGGTCCAGATCAATGTATTCCATGAATCCGAGTCTAAAATAGATCTCCGGGATCAGCTCGTGTTTTGACCATAAAATCAAGAAACTCCTCTAGAGTGCGGTTTTCCAGATTACAAACTGATTTTATTGATCACTGATTGGATAACAGAACATACAACTCTATAATTTCATAGGTTCATAACCCCGTAACCCCATCTGATTTGTTAGTGTTTCGAACCCCGACCCTAACATCTAGAAACTCCTTTAGAAAGCAGTTCTCGAGAGTTCAAACCTTCTTAAGCAGTCAATGACTGCAAAAACTTAAAATCCATATACTCATTGAACCATAACCTCTAACCTGTTATTTGAACAACTTTGATAACGAAAACTCAGTAGTACTATTATGATGTTGGAGCTTGTATGCCCCGGAGCTTGTCTGCTCCAGAGTTTGTCTGCACCGGGTTAAGAAAGTTACAAGACTGCGGATTCAAATCCTCAGAGTTTTGTAGTCCTCATTCACCCAGTTTGTGGGGTTACGCGGTTATTGGGTTATGGATTTAAGGAAGTTTGCCAAGTCATAATCATGTAGTTTCGAACCTCTGTGTTGTAGAAGTGTAGAACCACATGTTTCATGGTTCTACATTCGAGCACATCCCGAGTTATGGGGTTACTGAGTACCGGCCTTACGAGGTTAACGGGTGATGTGGTAATGGAGTCACAGATGACGGGGTCACGGGATCATGGGGTCACGGGGTCATGGGGTCACGGGGTTATGGATGAAGAGGATGAAGTCGAAAACCGATGAAGGACAAGTCACCCAAATACATTGTTCCAAACTTCTTTATTTCAAATAAATCTTTGTCTTAAAAAATATATATTATAACACTGAAAAGGTGTATATTATAAAATGTGTTTATTTTTTGGTAAATCCATTTTTTAAGTCAAAGCTTGATTATTTCCACGATTTCCTCATTGAAAAACTTCACAGATCATTATTAAGTGGTCAGATTGTGTCTTGTACTGTTTCTTAACTGTTAAAAAGAATCTTGAAATTCAGTGTACAAATAAACTCAATCTTACATGAACGTAAAATAATTAGAACATTAGACAGGATGTAAATAAAATATTTGATTCAATTCAAAGCCATTTTATCTATACCGAAAGAACAGTGCCTCATAAAGAAATGGCATTTGATCACCCTTGGCCGACAGCCAGTTCAAGACTAACCATTATGTCCTCCACTGAAAAAATAACCCCTTTTTCACTAATTATTTCGGTATTCAGGGTGCACACTATATACATATAGCAAACGTGACAATGCCACTTGATAAATTACGGTGTGGTTAAGGAAACTTCATTATACAGGGCTGAAAAATCCACATGGTCCATCTGCCTTTACATGAGAGCGACAAAGTAAAGTAAAGAAATCCGTGCGATAGACAAGGATGGCTATAGTGAAGACATTTCATAATCTGAATAGTCACCGCCCGTTTCGGGTTAGAAGTGGGAGTGACTATTCAGATTATGAAACGTCTTCAATGTAACCATCCTTGTCTATCGCACGGATTTCTATGACTTACTTTATCGCTCTCACGTAACGGCCGATGTACCATGGGGACTTTCCGAACCTGTATATCACAAGTGAAAAATTTGTATAATAATAATTTATCATACCTAAATAGCAATAACAACATATGAGTATGAATATTGTACTTATATAAATTAAATGTAAAAACATGAACGTTAACACCCTGTAAACAAGAGCATATTGACTAAACTTACTAAATTATATTTGTTAAAATTGTTTAATGCTAGATTAAATTTGAGATTAATAGTTAACACATTTCAAAATAAATATAATATCGGCACTAATTATACCAATTTTCCGGGATTGAGGCCAAATATTAATCGAAATTCTATTTGGAAACGGCCGGAGAGTTTCTACATGTGTGAAAAAGAGGAAATGTAATATTTAGTTAATATTTGGCATGTTGTAAGCTTCTTGCAAACCTAATAATCCTAACAGAATTTGTGTTACATGGAGTTATCTCGTTTCTGCCGAAATCCACTTTGAAACTTTCTAACTTTGACCTGTGGTCACTTCTTCATCTAATTACCTAAGACGTTTCTCGGAGAAATAAGTTGTGAAGAGAAATTATGTTTTATACAGGGTGAATGTATAATTTATTGAATATAAAAATGAATATTCTATTGATCGTAAAATACAATTTTCTATGAATAATATTCATAATTTCACTCTTATTAAATATTTATTTGAAGCTATAAGTAGATTAGAAAAATTTAAGGAATAAAAATCGGTAAAGTAACAAATTTCACTTATTTAATGAACTATGAAATGTGTAAAAACTATATCACTATTATTTTTTCATTACCATATTTAATATTTACTTTTTGTTTAATTGGGTACTTTGCCGACTAAGTATGCAGATGAAAGTTAAAAACTAGGCCAGTGGGTGTTCAGTAAAATTAATAGGCGCATTTAATCCTTGTCATATTTCTAATAAGAAAAGGTATATTAGATATATTTATTTTCTTCATAGAATAGACCATGTTTGAGTTATATTTATTTTTATTTTTAATTTTAAAATATATGCTAATATTTCTAATATTTTTGAATAGTGGGCTGTTACTGTTATTTAGTAAACGTGATATTAATTTCACAAGCGATTAAATTACTTACTTAAGAAATTCTATTTACTTTTTACATTGCAACTCTAAAGAGTTTAAAATTATGTATTCCAATTTTGAAATGGCAGATATACATTTTATTTACGGTAAAGTAAACGGAAATGAAAATAGAGCTAAAAAGTTATATCAAGGAACATTTCCAAAACGAAGAATATTTATTGAAATTTATCATGTACCTATGGACCATTCTTACATCAATAAAGTTCCGGGTGGCCCATTACCAACACCATAATTGGAGGAGGCTATATTAATAGAGATTGAAAGTAGTCCCCACATTGGCACAAGAAACATTGCACGTGATCTTCCAGTGAAACATAAAACAATTTGGACAATTTTGAAAGACCAGTTACAAACACATACAACGTGCAAGTTTTTATTCCAATTTTCCCCTCCGAATATAAATACGTCGATGGATGCCAAATATGTTTATTACTTTTTCAGTCAGGTTTTGTTTACAAATTATTATAATAATGACTTTTATGTAGATGAAAATACTCCACTTGAATTGAAAGTAGGGACCAGTACTGGTTTTCAATAAATGAGTAGGCATTGTGGGTCATTTCTTAATTGTTTCAATTTTTCTACCATTGAGATTTAATGGGGATACTTATAAAGAACTGTTATAAAATTAGATGAATCAAGTTCTGGAAATTGTTCCAGTCACAGCCAGACAGAATATTGTGTTTATGTGTTTATGACGGAACGCTAGTTGATTTCAGTATTTTTTTTTTTCAAGCAATGGATGAGATGAAATTGACTCTACCTTTGGCCTGCTCGATCCCCTGACTTAAATCTGTTTGATTACTTTTTATGGGTTGACGGCTCAGTAGAGCTGATCTCTTGTTGGGAAGATACACAAAGGGCCCAATGACGCCTAAGCGCTGTAGCTCAGTATACTGAGTTACCCTCCAAATTGTTCCTGAATCCAGAATGGGATCATCTCAAATCCACTGTTTATGAAACACCAATAGAAAATAGAGCGGATTTAAGACAATGAATCATAAGTGTATGACAGCAAGTCAGACAGATATGCCTAAAATGTTTGAAAATCTAATGGGTTTTTCAATAAGAATGATATGATTTTGAAACGATATGGTAACCACGGTGAACACTTCGGCGCCAAAGAAAATTGGTCCAAATAATCGCCCTTCTTTGCTTGCCATTCGTCGCATTGTTGAGAAATTTGAAAATAATTTTACTCCTCACGATGGCGATGTAATAACACTAGTAAGACGTCGAAATGACAGAACTATTGAGAATATTGCTGCTGTAAGAGCTAGTGTTACAGAGGATCTAAATTTATTAATTCCTCGTCATGTTCAACAGTTAAGGCTTAAAAATACGACAGCTTAGCGGATTTTGCAGAAAGACTTGAATTTACACCCGTATAAAATTGTTTTGACCCAAGAACTTAAGCCACAGGACCATCGTCGGCGTCGAGAATTTGGGATCCTAATTTTGCAAAAAAGAAATCTTTTCAGATGAAGCTCATTTTTGGTTAAGTGGATATGTTAAGGACGGGATTTTGTACAAAAAATATCGCCCAGCGTGAGTCACGAAACGGTACCCCGGCAAGTGCTGCTCTAGCTCTAGCGGCCAACGCTTCAAGGTGTGTTGTTTAATAACACGCTGGGCGATATTTTAACAGGCCTCGCGCCCGATTGTTCAGGAACGGCTCCAATTTGTGTACATACAGTCTTATAAGGAAAGAGAGTAAAGATTTTATTAATCATTAATAGATTATCGAGGACAATAATAATTTTTTTATTAAGTAGGCAATAATTTTTAGTTAATAAGCTTAAACAATCTTAGAATTACCATTCCTTTATTATAAAAGCAGATATAATTTTTAAAATTACAAGTAGTTTCATCTTCAAAAGCTTAAAAAACGTATAACAGGATAACAGGAATAGTCAACAGTCTAATGTTTATATTTTCACGTTAACAATCCGATACGTAAATTACCTGCTATTTTCAGTAAAAATGATTTAACTTGAATTATTTTTTTACTTTGGTGAGTCGTATTAATTTAAAAAACACTGCCTAATTACTAAAATATATAGAAACTTGCTACTAATTACGTTTGGAGAATAATATGTAGTAGGGTGGTCCAAAAAAAAAAAACGATTTTTTTTCGTGTCTCTTGTGAAAATATGTAAGTTTATCATGTTTTAAGAGCCCCCTCAAAAAATCAGCTCAAAAAATTTTTTTAAAGGTCGCTCAAGATTTTTAAAAATTTCTAAAATCGTCAAAAATTGAATTTTTTTTTAATTTTTTTCCCGTTATTTTATCATTTTCTAGGTTGAAAAAAATCTCGATTCTGACAATTTCAAATCGATATTTTAATTTCTAAAGGTCACTCATAATTATTTTAATTTTCAGAGTTGAGCGACCTCTAAAAAATAAAAAATTTAAAAAAAATTAAAAAATTATAAATATTTGATACTCACAGTGCGGTAGTAAATTTTGCCTCGAAACATTTATTAAGTGTCTCGTAATTAATTTCTATTATTTTGTTGATCAAATTTAATGAAAAAAAATTGTTACTTCGTTGATATTTATTTTTTAGAGGTCGCTTGAAAACGTATAACAGGAAAAAAAATTAGACAAAAATAATTCTAATTTTACTGACTATAAGTCGCACTATCGTCTTTAGTACTGTGAAGGTCATTTGTCTCGAAAGCTCTTTTTTTATTTTTAAGCAAAACAGAAGGGGATGCTATCTCCGTAAACAACAATCTGAAAAAATTTGTTAAAATAATACAGTTATAAAGGCTATACTGTATACTCTGCATCGGACCGTGAACGCAATTGACCATACCGATACTGTTTTTAAGAATATCATATTTATAACTGTATTATTTTAACATATTTTTTCAAATTGTTGTTTACAGTTATTTGCTACCTGTCAGTTTTTTCTTTTTTTAAAGAATGCCATATTTACGGAGATAGCACTCCCTTATGTTTCACTTAAAAATAAAAAAAGAAGACCTTTTGAGACAAATGACCTTTACAATATTAAAGACAATGGTTCAACTTATCGTTAGTAAAAATTGGATTTTTTTTATCAGTTAACAAAAAAATTAAGACGAGTTAAAGTGAGAGGTACCAATAATTTTATATGCAGAAAACCGTGATTTTTTCAACATTTTTATTAATAACTAACAAATGGGATAACGAAACCAACTGAAATTTTAGCACACAATAGAGTAATAGTGAGGCTATATATGGTCCAAATTTCAAATTTTTTGCCCCTACGTTTTCTTAATATCGGTTTCCAAACTCAGGGGTCTATTTCATTTATTTCGATAGTAAGTGACTAAAATAAGCAAAAGTTGATTGTCAAGACAATATGAAATTAAAATCGTGTTAGTTATATTTATATTCAAGAATGTATAATTTTTTTGGTCGTAACTTTTTTCATTAAATATCCAGTGGTTTCCTTCTTACCGCTAAGTAGCTTGAAGATTTGTAGATTTGTAGATTGAAGAAGAAATCTATCTGAGCCAGGCTAATTTTTAAGCTGTAAATTTATTAAAACATAAATAACGATTTTATGTGGGACACCCTGTACGTAAAATTTAATCTTTATTATTAATAAAGACAAATTAGTACATATTATTGTTTTTTTATGCGTTATATTTTCGTACTATTTAAGCTTTACAAAATCATTACTTAGGTACTACTAGGTATATCAAAGATAATATTAGACTTATTATGCTTTATTTTAGAACGCATTTATAATAAACCAACTCTGTGTTTTCACTTTCATTTTCAAGGGTAGCGACACCTGTGAGAGAGTGTACAAACTAATTATATCGAAAATTGTTAGAAATATCTTGTGTATAGGTAGGAAACTCGACAATTCTGATTTAGATACATATTAAAAATGGAGTCGGGTGTAAAATGTTGTCATTTCACTTGAGGACACAAATTATAGAACTATTAATAAATATTAATCTGAAAATTAAATACAAATGATCCTAGGTGTCCGTTCTAGTGAGTGAAGTAGTTTGGTTATTGTGCCTAACCTAGTTCCGTTGTAAATGGAATATATTGGCAGACTAACAGTATGGTTAAAATTGAGGTACTTTGGCATTTATTTAAATTATTCTTCTGTTCTCATGAGCATTGAAATTTATCTCACTCACTAGCGGGAACCATTGCGAATACATTGATATATAATAATATTCAATTATGTTAGTTTCTTCGACGATTTGTGTCCTCATCTGAAGCTCTGTTACACGGTAAAAATATACATACTAAATCGCCCCCTTAACAAGCAAGATTGCCAGTTTTGGTGTGAAAACAATCCATTCATTCAGATTCACGAGAAGTCTTTGTATCCGCTCAAGGTAAGTGTATGGTGTGGTTTATGGCATGGTGGCATCATCGGACCATTTTTTTCCCCAAAATGCGGTAAGAGATGCAGTTACAGTGGATGGTGAACGATACCGACAAATGTTAAGAATTTTTTTGTGGCCAAATTTAGATGCACTTGATGTGGAGGATATGTGGTTCCAGTAAGATGGTGCCACATGTCACACTGCTCATGAAACTATCGAGTTATTGCAAGAGAAGTTTGACGAAAGGATAATTTCAAAGAATGCAACTGTTCACTGGCCTCCAAGAAGCCGGAATTTAACTCCTTTAGATTACTTCCTTTGGCGCTATTTGAAACCTAAAGTCTATGCAAACAAACCACAAACAGTTGATGCATTAAGATTGAACATTGAACATCCGAAATAATTTTAGTTTCATTTCATTTTAAATTCATATCGTTTTCATTGAAAAACCCTTTACGACACTTGTTGAGGCGAAGATCGTCTTGTATGTTACTGCCAATGGTAGACATTTTCAGCACCTGCTATAACAAATTTGTTTTTTTTCTTATAATAATTAAGATAGCTAATATTTTATTATGTTCATTTTAAATTAATTTGGAATGAAAAGTAAATAATAAAATTCAGAAACACTGTACTTTAGAAAGAAAATGCAATAGAGCTTTTTTATTAGAAATATGACAGGAAATTGTATATTAATTTTAAATAACCGGAAATGTTTAGTTTAATGTTCGAATGTACTTTCAATTCATATGTAATGAACATATTACTATCATTTGATAGGTATATCAAATTAGTAGCAAAACTTTACATTTGCGATGAAACGTTAACCGTAAAACCGTCTTCCAAATTACCGTAACTGATACGTAACGAAATTTAAAAAAAGAGGCTCAAAAATTCAGCCTAATAATATTCAATATAAAAGTTTTAAAAAATTCAAATGAGAAAACGAGATTACATTTCTGTGTGCTTTCATCATCTGAAGAGGCCAGCGGTAACTTTTTGAGCAGAATCCGCCGCATCAGAACTTTAATTTCAGTTATGCGTAATATGATTACCGCCATGCTGAGGATATATTAATTAAAATCTCATGTTTAATTCAGAGAAATTGTATATTTAATCTTATAATCTGCTCAGCTCTCCGCGAATTAAAACCGCGCGCAAACATCGCTTATTTCAAACTCATCAAACATTTAACGTTTTATTGATTTAATATTAACATCCGGTTTGCTGCAGCGCTGAAATTACTTTTATTATTGTAATCAAGCTTTTTACCTTCTCTTCTTCATTACACGACTATTAATTTTGTAGAACTATGCTATGTCAGTGAAATTTATAATATTGCAATTAATTTAAAAAGCTCTACATCTGACATACTAAATAACGCTGACTTATTGAAGAAATCAGTTCCGTTTTTAATATGATAGTTCCATTGCTGCACCTAAGTAAGGGTATTCTTCCAAATGTTCTCAATATGTCAAAGGTTCCTCTAAGTAAATATACCTCTATATACCTTACCTTCAATTGAAATTTATAAATCTGTGCACTCTATGTATGGTCTACTATATCTAAACGTATTGTCCACAAATACGTTGAAAATTTTAATGTATTCTTAAAAGTACAAAGGGGTTTTCGTAAAAATCATTGAACTCAAACTGCAGTCATATGCCTATTAGAAAAATTATGGTTTCTAACTTCTAATTTGAACATGTAACTACTATACACAGATTTATTGTCCTCCCTAATGAGCTCCGAAATCTTTTCAGCGGATGCATCTACTTTATTTAAAATCTTGAGCACAATTTCACTTCCTCGACATCATAGTTGCCTTCCTCTGAAAATAGTTTCATCACTTTTTTAAATTTCATGGTAGAGGGTTTTATTTATGCACCCAAATCATCAACTACTTTGGCTACTTTCAAAATTACTACTTATTTGAACCTTTGAATGTGATTGGACTTGAACCTTTGAATATGACTGGATCTGTTCACGTTTAGGATATGCTTAATATTTGTGTTTGTTATTAGCGAAAGTATTGATGACATCATTGTACTTATCTTCATTCAAACATTAAGTTTTCACTAGAGTCTTTAGTTCTAATTCTACAGCCATTTAATGATATATAGAATATTGTGTCCTTTTGAATAGGGTAAGTTTGACGTTCAGTATGTCTTTTATTTTGCCACATTAGCTTTTAATCCACTTTTCCGCATCAGTAGCGATTTCAGCTCAATCACAACTTAAACAGTGCACAGTCCAAACGTCCAGTTACTGACAGTGTGAACTTCGTATCTGCAGAACAGCGTCTGATGCGGTATCAGTTCTTCGGTTAGATCCATATGGCTCTCTTGGCTGGACCTTTTCCTTTGAGTCTTAGGGTCGATCTCTTCGTCCGGCAGATGTAATACCAGAAACCTTTTTATTTCTGCCATAAGCACGTCTATTTCCAATAGTCGAGTTGAGTTCTCTATATATTTCGGTGACCTTCTGTTCCTCGACGTTATGGATGCAGTGCAGTTCTTCTACTTTGTCCTTTCTTAACTCCACCCAAATATTTTTCCAGTTTTTGTTCTGTAGGGCATTGTCGTAACTTATCCAATATTTAGTTTACTTTCAAAGCCTTCTTCTGTAACTAGATTTTTCTCATGGAATTGCTGACGTCTTTCAAAACCAATTCTTGAACTTTCCATTCTAACAAAATGGTTGTCCCAAAGATACGTTTCTTCACGACGGCCGTAAGTTTCCTTCAATGTATCTTCTATGGAGCTGATTACTTTGCCTCAAACTTTCTTAATTGTTTAACATTCCTTTTCGTCCTTAATGTCTTTATATCCAATTCCCTAAAGAATCTGTGGACTACAAACAGCATGACTGCCTTGTAGATGTTCACTATGTACTTGGCGCTTCTGTCTAGACAAGCCATGGTCACCTTCACATCTTGCAGCCATCTTGTTCTTTCGGTCGACTTTTACATAAATCTGGCTTAGTTTGAATTGCAGAACCATTTTTTTCGCGTCGTACTCTTCTGTTTATCTGGGCGTAGGTGGTGTCTTTGAAACCGGGTAATGAGCCCATTTTGGATTCTTCTGACTATTGAGTAGCATCATTTTTAAGATGCCTCTGAAATTTTTCCTTGATTTCGTATAATTTTTGCATCCACATTTTTATGTCGTTTCATCTCGACTTGCAGTTCCAATTAATTTTCATAATTGTTTAGTGTTATTTGGTTAATTCTTAATATTTCAATTTCGAAAAATTCCTTCACTTCAAAAGGTAGATTGTAGGAAATATTCACCAATTTGTCATATGTTTCTCTTAACATCTTCTTTAATTCGTCACCTCGCTGTTTTTTCTATTCCAACCAGGGTCTAATATAATTCATTCACATTGGCTTTTCCAGTCTCATTATAGTTTAAGACCTTTTGGCTAATATTTTGGAAATAATATGATTCATCTACGGCAAATATTAAAATTGTCTTTAAAATACATGCATACAAATTAAAACAGTATAAGAAGAACTGTCATTCTTAAAAATAAACTTACGGTACATTTAAAGCTAGAGTTCAAGTACATAGATTTGAAACAAGGTGTATAATGCTCTTTGTGTGGCATCCACTTGTCATGGATGTAAGATTTTATTTCCTTCATTGAATGTTACGCACGTAGGCTGAAACTAAGTGATAATTCTGCGCGCGTCCCAGGTCAGAGGTTATTAATGCGCTTTGTGATGATATGATTATGCGTTAATGGTACCTGTTATAGGCCTCCATTATCTCCATTGTTCGCACTTTAAAGAATCACCCAAGTTGTGTGTAATCAGAGAGACACACATTAAAAGTATCAGGAAGAAATAATTCTTTTAAAGTACGCTTAGTCCAAGAAAACGAAGTGAAATAATTATAGCTACGAAATGTATTGGTTGGATTGGTAATGTTATGTAAGCTCTGGTCATAACCAGTATATAACGACTCATATACAGTAAATAATTAAAAAAATTTCATCTGATGACTTTATCAGAGACATTAATAATATCGACTGGGACAACATATATTACATTAACAATATTAACGAGAAAGTTGAGGTTCTTAGTCAGGATATATCTACATTCCGTATTAATTTTATGCCTGTTTTAGCAAAGAAATATATCCCCATTGTTTTAAGCGGACAAAAGTTAGATTTTTATATAAAAAGGCGATACAGATGTAATTAATTGACAACTATCGGCTAATTTCAATGATTCAAATTTTTTGTTAAGTTATAGAGGTATTATTCAAAAATAAATAGTACAATTTTCTTGAAAACAGTTTTATTCTATGTGATAGTCAATTTGGTTTTAGACCTATACGTTCTACATCTGATACTGTGCGAGGCGTCGCACGTCGTGAGGGATGAGGTCGGGGGTTTTGAGGTGGGTGATAAGGCGGATCCACACGACTTACTGTTAAAAAAGTTGCAATATTATGGGATAACTGATTTGGCATTAACATTGCTTAAGTCTTATCTACAGGAGAGACCACAGTGTATTATGACCGGTAAAGTATGAAGTAATTCAGCACGATGTACCGCAGGGTTCCATTATTGGACCAATATTATGTTTGATTTTTATTAATGACATCCAGTATTTTTTGTCACCTGAAAAATATATTTTATTTGTCGACGACACCACTTTAGTTGTGTTACACAAGGATGTATTTTTCACAGTTTCGGAACAGGTAGAGAAAAGTGGTTTGTTAGTTATAAACTCAAAGCAAATGTTAATAAAACTTTTTTTTCCTTAAATCGAGCTAATACAAAGAGTTACTGTTTAAAGCTGTTGTGTGTGATTTCGGATGATGGTTTAGATTGGATATATTCAATACCTCATGAAGATGCTTCCAAGCATTACTCTTAATTCGACATTAATTTTAGGTATTTTATTCACGTGAGTGTGCAATTTCATAATTCAATATTTACCTTATCGAATGCGTTTTATAGCCACTTATTTTTACTATGACATATATGAGTATTAGAGCCCGTGTACTGTACTTAACCAATATTCTGATTTATCGTCTATAATGTATATATTCAGCAGCGAATGAATTTCAAGGAAACAAAATAATTTTTCAGTTGATGTCATTTTCATAGATTTAGTTGATTCTTTTTAAGATCTTTATGAAAATTTCCTTTTTTCAGACACAAGTTACTCTTACCATCCTGCAATCCACGACGACACTTTCGTTAGAAGGAAACAAAGGCGGAATAGGACGACATTCACCTTGCAACAGGTAGGTACAGCTGTATAATGCAAAAAATATTCTAATCTGGAAATATGATTTTGTAGCTAGAGGAGTTGGAAAGTGCTTTTGCGCAAACACACTATCCAGATGTTTTTACTAGAGAAGATTTAGCGATGAAGATTAACTTGACGGAAGCTAGGGTTCAGGTATGTAAATGACCTTAATTAATACAGCGTATTCCAGTTTAGAGGAATCAGGGGAAAATCAAGTTATTTTCCTACGTACAATATAATAGGCATATATTAGGAAAAGTTAATGCAGAGCGGTTAGAAATAAAATTTCGTAGTAAAAACGACCAAGATAAATCATTGGAAATTGTTTTTGATTTCCAAAGTTTGTAAATACACTTCTTTTGGAACCAGCCGTGCTGCGACGCGTTTTTTACCCAAAACATCAATTAAAATAGCGCGAACTGATTCATGAAATATGTTTAGTTTATATATCATTCCTCTTAAACTATAATGACGATTTGCAAGCACCATTTACTTCAATTGATTGATGTTTTCTTCAGTTGAAGACGTTGAAAGACGATCAGAAAGTAACAAATCATCAATCACTTCTCGACCATGTTTGAATACTTTGTACTATTCGTATGCTTCAGTTTTCGATAAAACTGAATTATCGTACGTCTTTTCCAACATTTTCAACGATTAATCATACAAAATTCAGTAGGTAGCACAAAATTTTAGGCAAACTCAACTCAATAACATTGTCCATAATAAAAATCGCAGAAAACACACTTTAGGTGGACTAATAAAATTTACAGCTGTAAATAAATTACTTACTTACGACTGATCGCGCTCAAACTTCTCGACAGAGTAAAGTACATCTTCTTTCCACCAAAAAAGAAATTTAAATCTACTTTATGCGGAATTTGTAAATAACAAACATACATATTACTTATTACAATAGTGGGTGAAATTTGGATGGCTTGGAAGAAAAAAAACCTGTATCGTGCATATAAGTTTGTCGACAATAAAAAATTAAAACAGCATATCAAAATTTGAACCTTAGCTCTTTTTTTGTTATTAAATTTTTTTCCCAAACTTTATCTTGTAAAAGGTTTCCCAGCACATGTTCACAGAACCCTTTTTTTGTTAATTTGTGACATAGAAATGTCATTAAAACTATTTTAGTTAGACCTGGATAATACCAGCTACGGGAAATTGTAAACACGTAAAAGCCATGGGATGTCTTAATAACAATATAATAGCAGTCGTTATTGTTCAAATACCTAAATAATTTATTAATATAGGTATCGAGTATTAAGGTTAGCATAGTACACACAAGTTGCTATAGCGAAGCCACAAAATTCATTTTAGTCTTCAGTAATGGAGTAATTTAGTCGTTTCCTTGGCTTCCAAAGACATCGAAGCTTCGATGTCTGCAATTTTGCGTTTCCATAAATGAGTCACGTTCTATTGCCAAATCCAATTTTTGGAAACGTAATTATTTCACGATTTGTTTTTGAACAATGTAAATATAAGTGCTTTTGGCTGAGATCGGGATCTAGCCGAGAGGTGGAATTAATCTCGTAAAGATCATCGAAATTTTTCATCTCTCATCTCGATCTCGTCCTCGATTTCAACAATTGAACATTGTGATTATTATAAAATAATGATTTTGAAGATACGTAATATTAATTTTATTTATTTGACTTAAAAATATATAAACCTGTGGTATAAAGAATTGTAATACACTGCGAAAATTTATAAACACAGTCATTACATAACTCGATTTTTTTTGTTATATCTCTATATTTGTCCAAAATTAATGTAGTTTAATTTTTTCCAAAATAATAATATAAGTGTATTCTAATGCAGAATTCACATTCTTCGTGGCTTTGAACTCACATTACATTCCCAGTATTAACAAATAGATTTTTAATACATATATAGAAT
This sequence comes from Anoplophora glabripennis, assembly GCF_000390285.2. NCBI lineage: Eukaryota > Metazoa > Arthropoda > Insecta > Coleoptera > Cerambycidae > Anoplophora > Anoplophora glabripennis. The sequence goes on from NW_019417260.1 coordinate 87,236, forward strand.
AAGCAGAACTACGACTTTAAATAGCTTCTAGAAGTTCTAAAGTTAAATGCTATTAACAGTTGCTTATATTATAAAAATATGATTCTCGGACATTAGATTAACGCAATTAAAAAATTACGAAATACTTTGTTCCCCGATCCATTACATGTAGAAGTCCAATTATTTTGGAATAATGCATTATATTTCAACAGATGCGACTTACTAATTTAATTCTTTTAGACAACTAATTTTACCAGGGTGTTTTTTAATGATTTTCTGTAATTTTTATACGGATTGTTTGATTGATGTCAAATTTAACGTCCAGAGAAGAAAGGATGTGATTGATTTAATGAGAACAATTATGTTTGAATATATTTTGCCTCTTCTTATTCTAATTGCAGTAATATATGCATGTCGGATATTTGCTTTGAGAGTTTGCGCAATACTTTGGTTTATTTACTGATCTTGTGCGTAGTCAAGATTGCCATGGAACTACGTTCTACTATGTTTTCCTCTGTTAAATTTACGAAACAATTTTTTTTATTCTCTATTATTAATAGATTAATATCATTTCTTAAAGAAATAATATTTTATTATAAAAGGCATTTTATAATATCTTCATCCTGTTGCAAACAAGGAACATATATTCACATACAGTATTACAAACGTCTCCTTGAAACCCGATAAACTTGAAACAAAAAATAAATGTAATAAAATGACGTACTGTCATTTGTCGAATTAATGTGGGTCGTTTGTTTTTTGCCCATCTACGATCTCATTGTTTTATCATATCAAGTCAAATTGCATATTCCAGTCCTGTAAACAATGATCAAGCACGCAGGACTGGAAAACTATTCGTCGAAACAAATTGTATGTTAATCCTCGCCAAATATGTTTTCATGCAAAACCGGTTTTCACATAGTATAATAGATTTCATTTGGTATGTATCTGTCACGGATTGATTTTGTTACAGCTGTTTTACATTGACAATTTATTGATCAATTAATTCATGAAGTCGCTTCATCAAGAAATTGGACAAGAGTAATGCACCAAATCAGCTGTCAAATAACTTCATGAATTTATTCATCAAGTTCTTGACGAATTAGAGCATGTTCTAATTTTCGTCAATTTCTTCTGAAGTTCGGAAGTACCAACCCAACAGATTTCCAGCTTCAGATCAGTAATGAGGTTATGTTATTGTGGCGTGGTACTAGTTTTACTAATATTTATATAATATGTGTCAAAACGGTACCGCTGTTGTATCACTACAATTATGAGTGGAAAGGTGACATTTTTGAAATTTATTTGCTTCTTTGTTTCGTTGGTAGAACTGATTCATGCGTCAAAAAACTTGACAAAGTCTGTAGCAGTGTAAAACCACACTGTTTATCAATAAATTCGTGAATTAATTCATGAAGAGCTTCGTCAATTTATTCATCAATAAATTGTCAATGTAAAACAGCTATATCTGTTTTTGTTGTTTTGGATTAATTTAAGATGTCTATCACTGATTCAGCTGATGATGTGGCTGAATAAGAAATAACTATAAAAATCACTATTTATTTTATTTAGAATTTTTAACTGATTACTTACTTGCTTAGTGTTCCATCCATCAATCTATTTGACATCATGCTCCTGAAAAGAGTTACTAGCATCTCCGCGGACCCTTTCATCTGTCAAATGTTTTCTTTAAAAATTAATATCTCAAAATCTATAACTCCTAGGTATAGAGAATATTTAATAAAGTGACCCTCACATTTCACGTAGAATACGAAAATGCAATAATATATAGGGTGTCCCATTTAAAATAACGAAATTGGTGTCGACTTCCGGTATAACCTGAAGTGCTGGAGAGTTCTGCTGGAGTATTTTAGTTGTGTTTGCCCCAGCGACATTGCCATGTTACCAAATTTTATTAGGAACATGCTATAAAACAGCAAAAATAATTTTTATTATTTTAAAGCATAAATTAGTTTTTATTTACTGTTAGTAAATATCTAATGAATCATGTACAAAGTATAGTTTTTTTTTTAACACTAGAAAATGTTTTTAACGTCCTGAAATTGCTCCGCAATGAAATGAAAATATGGTGACTTCAAAATGACCAAATGTCGCTAAGCAATGCCTTCCATAATTTCACATAGTTGGTTCAAAGAGGTAACTGGCAACACTGATACAAATTCAGTGCAGGTGTTGTCCAGTGACGGCGTTCACAAGATTAACAAAGCGAATTATTACTCTATTTATTTGATTAAAAAACTGATCCCTCTTAAAGTTACACCTTGTATTGTAATAAAGTTACATATTACCACTTGATTTTAGTTTTTCGATTCAATCGAAATTACGAAGCTGTAATGTACACTTATATTTTTTCAAATAGGACACGTACTTGACTGGCGGACTGAACGAGTGAAGTGAAGACGAAGTTAATATTATTTTGCACATTCTTTTAGCATCACAATAAACATTTTCCGTGCAGTACAATCCGATTATCCTCAGCGTCACATTCGATTCTAATCGAATTAGCCGCATGCAACTTATGATGTCCCAATTAGGGCGATTTAATAAATCTAATAAGCCCTTTTCGGAGAGACGGCACAAAGGGAGTAAATTCGATTTGTAGGCAGTGCTTCAATTATCATTAAACTATCGGGTTGCATAAAACTACATAAAAAGACCCGCAAATACATTTTCTCATGTCAATTGCGTGTCGTTTTACATGCGTAGGGACACTCTGGACGCACGCACTGGGGGGAGGCCAGAATTTATGGGGCTGGGAGCCGTGTTTGACTGGAATTTATCGGTCGAATGAGTAGGACTTAACACCTCCATAAACTTGAATGTCATGCTGTTATACTCGACTTTGCAACGTGCACCCTTTTATTTATTCCTCACATAAGGAAGCCGCTACTCGGAAATACATTCGTTGGATTTGGGACAATTTTAAGCTGAAGAAGTTTTATTACAACAGATTTCCTATGATGTAAAATGGTTTCTATAATTCAAGATAAAATATATACTTAGTCATTTAGAATCGTTATAGTAGGCAATGTATCGACAGGTATTTAAGATACAAAAAGTAAATGACAACATAATGTCATTTATTAGTAGTTTCATACAACCAATTATTTTTAAATGATTGTCGTTGTAAGTATATACAGTGTGGCGTGTATAATCTGTAAAAAATTAAACTACAGCTTCATGATTATATTTGTAACAGAAAAGTTTTATACGAAAAAGTTTTACCTTCGCGTTTGTTTTTTTGTAAATCAAAGTTCATTTATTCAATGAAAATGAAGGCCGAGCCTGTGTTATTTATTAAAAACTTTAGAAATGTTTTTATACGACCCGAGATGCAACCTTATATTTAAGTCGGTATAATCTAATACTCGTAATACTAAAAGAAGGTTAGGTTACATTGTCAAAAAATTTATGCAGTCAGTTGATTTGTATTGAATTCATTATTTACTTAATTATTAAATATTAAGCATCGTCCCCCGACCCATCAGTGTTAAAAAATGAAAGATTCCAAGCATAAGTTTTTATTTTGTAATTCCACGGTAGTGACAGTGTAATTTTTATAAAGAAGTAAAAGATAAGAATAGTGTGCCGATTACATTAAAAACGAGATTCTTATTTCTTACTTTGCTTAATTTTTTAGTTTGTGAGAGGTGTAGTTAGAAAATACGCTCGCGGCGACTAGGTTGTACTGGCAACGATGGCCACAACGTCACCCACCATGCGCAAATACAATCCTACAGTGTGTTCAGCGGCTGCGAGATACGGGAAGGATGTGGTCAACAAGTGAACCTTAATGTTGAAGATGCAGTGTTGGAAAATCTTGACGAAGACCCCACAATTAGTACTCGACGACTCGCACAGCAAGTAGGAACATCATCTCGTACCGTACATCGCATCTTAAGGCGCCAGCTCTTGCACCCCTATCATCTGCAATCAGTTCAACAGATTTTACGCCCGGATTGTAATCAACGAATGCGTTTTTGCAGATGGTTTCTACGGCAATGTGCCCATCAAGTAGACCTGCTTATGTTTGTGTAACAGATGAGACATTTACCCGTTATGAAGTGAATTTCCATAATGTGCACATATGGGCCGATGAAAATCCTCACGCGATTGAGGAAACTCAATTTCAATATCCGTTCTTAGTAAATGTTTGGGCTGGCTTAATAGGCGATGCACTTGTGGATCCCTATTTCTTTGAAGGATGACTAAATGGACCAACATATGCTGACTTTTTGAAGAACCGGTTGCCTGAATTATTGGACGATGTGGCATTACAAGTTCGGGCACGTATGTTTTATCTTCAAGATGGGGCTCCTCCACACAGTACTCGAAAAATAACGACACTTTTGAATGAAATGTTTCCTCAGCGATGGATTGGACGCTTTGGTACTGTGCCATGGCCACCTCGGTCACCCGATCTAACTCCATGGACTTTTATCTTTGAAGTCACTTGAAGTCATTGGTTTACAATACTCCAATTGCTATGGTGGGAGAATTGCGAAACCCTATACTTGAAGCTACTGACACAATTAGAGGAATACTTGGAATTTGGGAAAATATTCGCCGAAATTGGGTGCGCCGGTATCATGCCTGTATCCGCGCTAATGGGGATCAATTTCAACATTTTCTCTAGAAATGGTAAGTTTGATTTAATTTTGTTCCATATTTTAATAGTTTGTTTAGTGCACGCAGTTGGCAACTACAGATGTTTACGGATGTGGCTTTGTTTGCGAACTCTTGCAGTAAAAACAATGCATTTAAGATAGTAATTACTATTAATTATTACAATAAGAAAATATCAGTTTTTTTTTAATATCTATTTTTCTTAGTTTGTACTTTTGCATTGAAAAATTCCCCAAAAATTGAGAAGCATCTTTCTATTTTTTAACGACGATTTGTTTACGCGGCTGGTCTACAGCACGTAACTCATCGTACAGCACACGGACAGGACCGTTCCAAAATATTTTGATTCATAATTTACGAAAAAAAAAAAAACGCAAAAATAGAACTTTTTGCTATAAGCCTTTTCTATTATAAATATCGTTAGGAAGCTATAGTTTAATTTTTATAGATTATACACGCCACACCCTGAATAAATAAAGTGACCCATCATTGGAAAGGTGACGGAAAGGCGAATCCAGCGTACTGATCACATTTATTATTTTGCAAGAGGTTGAGGGTTGCATAATATTAAAATGTAATTGTTAAGTTCATTACTTTCAACATAACAATTGCTCAAAATGTGCACTATTTACTTGTTAGCAACATCTTAATCTTCGTCTCTTACATTAAGTAACATTTCCGGTGTTATTGTCCTAGTTTCATCGCTTATTCTTTCTTTAGTAGTCATGTCTGTCACATATTCTTTGGTAACTTTTAGTGTTATTTGTAAGTTTGTATTTTATTTTCTCTATTTCTCATATTTAATTTCGCATTCTTTTATCTCTTTTTTTTTTTAATTAGGTACATTTTAATAATAGACTTAACATATCCTGTTATTATTATTATTAATAATCATCACCTATTGGATGTGTATTTTGAATGTGTATTTTCAATAATAAATAAATAAAAATAAAGAAATAACGGATTTTTTATCAACAAACCATTGCATAGTCTATAATAAACAATGAGTTTTGTTACCTTTTTAAAAAGAATTATTTTTTATCATATTTACTTTTTTCTCAGTTTTTATTATTGTTACATATTTTGTGATGTTAACCAGTTACTGCAAAATATCTATGCTAATGTGGACAATTGTTGGACAAATCTATATTTATTTATTTGTGTATTTTTTTACAAAATAACTAGTAAAAATATCAACATTTTTTTTGCTGATGTTGTTACAACTTCAGTTTTTATTTTACATAAGATCATTATCATTGAGAAAATGTCCGTAAAAATTGAAAAAAAAAACAAATTATTTACTATTGTAGTACTAAATTAATATAATCTTTGGTTGCTGTCTGTTCTACATAAAATAAAAATACAAATACAAGTGTAAAGAATCATTGATTAATTTCATCAACATCATCATAACACTTAGCTCATTTCCTTATGCAGAGTATTTTCTAATTCTACTACTATTTATTTGATAGAGAAGTCTTTAATTTTTCAGTGGATTTTAATAAATGAGGTTAAGATTTCTGTTCAAATTACATTCTAGTAATTTTCCAACCTAAGGTGCCTTAGGTGTACGATGAGTGTACTATGTACAGCCAATTATACGGAATTTAGAATATTTCTGCATATTTAGCATTTAATTATTGCAAAAGGCAACACTATAGTTTTATTGGCTAGAATGAAATTTCTTTGTATGTCCTAAAAAATGTTTAACAGAAATTTACATCGATAATTAATTTAATTTTGATTTCATTAAATCTTTCTTCCAGTTCTAATCGTTAGAAACATGAAATCGACAAAAAATACAAAACCCTTTCCCACCACCGCATAAATCATAAATAGCCGGAGGCAAAGTGATTGCGGGCCGCAATGATTGTGATAGTTTGTTTGGCAAACCACAACAGATGTTGCCCTTTGTACTATACAATGTTGCAACTACGTCTCAACCCCAACGATTCAACCTGCCGCTTCGTAAAAACAACCCCCTCGGAAGCCTAATCCCTTCGCAAACGAATACAGCTAATAAATATCAATGAAGTCATTACACGCTCTTATTATTTGCAAATATGGTTCGGGTAATTACAAGGCATACAACTTCGGGCTGTTTGATGGAATAGATAACATTTTATCTATATAATTTATGAAAAAAATGTCAACGTGACAGCACCTACTAGATAAATTACAGTTCGATAAAATTTCTACCCTATGACAATCACGCCACGTAATTGATTTTAAATAAATTTTTAGATTAGAAATCGTCAATTTTACGAAAAAATTACAAGAACCTTTTTTATTTAAAATGCATCATGCTGTATGAAATGAATTTTTAAATAGTAAGGTAGTAATAAGAAAAACAGTTATTTATTAAAGAAATCTTAGGAGGTGCTTTTTCTACCCCTTACAACCACAGAGGAAAATAAACAAATGTTACTGCAGTTCCGTCACTTTTCTGGTATTTCAGTATTTCAAAAATTTAAAATAACTTTTTTGACACCCTTTGAAGTGGTTGTATCTTCACAGGGGATGGTCAAATGAGATATTTTTTGTATGAAAGACCCACCTTATTTTTCCACAGGTAATCATCCCCTGATTTTTTTGCACTTATTTATAGACACAGTAACTTGTGGAAAAAAAGTCATTGTTGCTAAGGAAATCGAACACGGAAAATGTTTGCTACCATTTGTAATGTAATTAAGCTATAACTTCGACTAAAGTGAGATATCTCCGTAACAGAAGTTATAGGTACTATAATATTTTTGTGTGAAACTATATTTTATTGAAATAAGTAACCTTTCTGGGAAAAGAAAATATATAAATTCTTATAAGTATACGTGTACAGGGTGGGCAAATAAGCGAGGTAAGCGACTGTATCTCAGAAACTAATGAGCGTAGAGAGCTACGGTAAAAAATTTTATAGGTAAAGTGGGCAAGGGAAAATGCTGGAAATTATTTTCAAGTTTCCAAGATGGCCGCCAGTGGGCGTTTCCACCATCTTGAATTACATAAAGTTACGTTTCTCGCGATTTTCCCCAATGAATGTAACAAAAAAGTATTTGCGTTTTAATGTTAACTTAAAGTCGAACATTTTTTGTAAAAACAATTTTTCTCTATCTTTCGAAATAAAGTGGTGGGGGGTATTTGAATGTTGTTTTAAATAAATGCCTGTAACTTCGAAACGGCTTAATGGATTTGGATAAATTTGGTATCATTGAAAAGAGCATTTCTTGGGCTTTTAGGTTTCTCGTAATCATGACAGTTGCGACCTACACGGCCGCCGATAGAGGGCGTTATTCGATATTATAACCAAAATATTGGATTTTCTCAAAAAATTTAAATGCGATGATATGACTTTTTTTAGACTAGAAAATAGACAAATGACCAACCAATAAGCCTGCGCAAACCGCATCTTAATATCTTTTTCCTAACTCAAATTATTAAAAAAAAATACTAAACCAGGAAAATTCATATATCCCCATTTAAAAATGCATCGGTTGCTTTCGATAAGAAGGCAAGTAGTAGGCCATGGAAATAAAAGACAAACTCCTCTCTAAAATATTCACAAGAAATGTCAGTTTATTTAGTGCTGTGATTTTAAGTCGCACGTTTTCGTATTTATAAGCGATTTTCCTTTTAAATAAAGTTGTGGTCCTGAAAAGGACCGATTTTGAAAAAAGATTAATGCCTTCTGTGTTCAAATTGCCTTCCGTCATATTCCACACATTGTTCCAGTCTTTCTTGAGTCGACAGAACCGCAGCCTCGATTTCTACCGCTGATAGTTGACGAATTGAGTTTCGAATTCTGTTTTCCATATCCATTCGTGTTGTTGGTGGAGTTTGAAAAACAATGTCTTTTAAGCGTCCCCACAAGTAAAAATCAAGACATGTCAAGTCCGGAGATCTTGCCGGCCAAGGAAATAGGCTTCCCCTTCCTATCCAGCGTTCTCGAAAGGTCCCGTTAATATGGTTTCGGACATTAATTGAATAATGTGCCGGACAACCATCTAATTGCAGAAACATAGTTCTCCTAGTTTCGAGTGGCACATCTTCCAACAAAATTGGCAAGTCGTTGATCAAAAACTCTAAGAAGCGGTTACCAGTTAAAGCTTGATCAAAAAAATAAGGTCCAATAATTCTGTCCCCAATGATACCGCACCACACATTTAGGCTCCAGCGTCCCTGGTGCTGCACTTCTCTTAACCAATGCGGATTTTCAGCGGACCAATAATGCATATTATGACGGTTTACTCTACCATCACTACTAAAGGTAGCCTCGTCGGTCCAGAGAATTTCCGTTAAGAAATTTCTGTTTTCCTCAAGCATGCCTAGCATCCATTGACAATAATTTAATCTATTATCGAAATCTTGTTCATTTAGCGCCTGGTGCAAAACTATGTGGTAAGGATGTAATCTAAAAGTAAAAAACAACATATGCGTAAAAATAATATAATCAGAATAACACTGAATTGTGTATTTGAGAGTATGTGCTAAGATACTTGGAATAAGATAAAATTATTTACCTATAATCTTTCAAAATATTTCTAACAGTTGTTCGTGCTATTCCCAAGTCTAGAGACAATGTTCTAGTTCCTACATGTCTATCAAATTCTATGTAAGCCAAGACATTGATAATGTTTTCTTCGGTCCTTCCATTGCGACGCCTGCGACGTTTAGGACGACGAAAACTTCCAGTATCGCGTAATCGCTGTACCAAGCGCGGAAACATTCTTCTCCCGTAATGACGGCGATCTGGATACCGTGCCGCGTACTGTCTTGCAGCTATAGCTGCATTTTGAAAACACTCGAAATAAATCGCAATCATGTCAACGGCTTCATTATTTGTGAGAGGCATTTTGATTAAAAAGTACTCAAATTATACGCAATCAACAATATTAGGCTGCGTGTGACAAAAGTTTGACGTTACTTGGCAATATTTTTGTTAGGCGATTGTCGTGTCCATGGCCTACTACTTGCCTTCTTATCGAAAGCAACCGATGCATTTTTAAATGGGGATATATGAATTTTCCTGGTTTAGTATTTTTTTTAATAATTTGAGTTAGGAAAAAGATATTAAGATGCGGTTTGCGCAGGCTTATTGGTTGGTCATTTGTCTATTTTCTAGTCTAAAAAAAGTCATATCATCGCATTTAAATTTTTTGAGAAAATCCAATATTTTGGTTATAATATCGAATAACGCCCTCTATCGGCGGCCGTGTAGGTCGCAACTGTCATGATTACGAGAAACCTAAAAGCCCAAGAAATGCTCTTTTCAATGATACCAAATTTATCCAAATCCATTAAGCCGTTTCGAAGTTACAGGCATTTATTTCAAACAACATTCAAATACCCCCCACCACTTTATTTCGAAAGATAGAGAAAAATTGTTTTTACAAAAAATGTTCGACTTTAAGTTAACATTAAAACGCAAATACTTTTTTGTTACATTCATTGGGGAAAATCGTGAGAAACGTAACTTTATGTAATTCAATATGGTGGAAACGCCCACTGGCGGCCATCTTGGAAACTTGAAAATAATTTCCAGCATTTTCCCTTGCCCACTTTACCTATAAAATTTTTTACCGTAGCTCTCTACGATCACTAGTTTCTGAGATACAGCCGCTTACCTCGCTTATTTGCGCACCCTGTACATATCACAGAAATACAAAATAATTTTTAAAACGTTTGAAATAAGGTGAACTTATCGATTAAATTCTAGTCCGAGGGTCGTAATAATGATTGGCACCTCGACTATAACTTAATAACGCAGTCGTTTAAACGGCTTAAAAAGCGTAGGCGCTCTTTATATCTCAATAGACCTGGGAATGTCGAAAAATATCTGTTTTATCGAATAAAAAGTGGCAGACCCATAAAATCTAGCAAAAGAGGAGTATATTTTCCGGTTCAAAAATAAATTTGATTTCTGACCGAAAATTTTAGGGCCTCCAGAGACGAAAACGAAGAAGGGCTGGACGCGTGGCAGCATTATAAAGCAGCACCTCTCGGTCGGTAAAACTGGTCCCGCGGGTGGTTTACAGCGACCGAGACGGTCATTTTTGGTGTCAGATTACCGTCACTTAATGCTCGATGTCTTACTGCATTGTTGGGAGGTTTTCATTTTTTTTAGTTTTATTTGCAACGGCACGGTGCGTCTTTAACCACCCCTCTGTTGTATCTGGAAAAGGGTGGGGAATTGTATGACGAAAATTGCTGGTTCGGTTTCAGTCGACGTGATATGAAGGAAGCATTGAAAATGTAACAATTTTTCTAAGCCTACAATTGTTCAAAATATATACAGGTATGTAAATAAAAGTTGAGCAATTTTTCGCTATTACGTCACAACATCCTTACTGCGATTGGTTGTACTGGGCGGCTAAACCACAAAATATATTTTTACCCCGACATCGTTCATTATGAAAATGTCGTTACTGGCCTCCAAGCGGCACATATTGTCGTGACCTTGTATGTGACCTTAAATGTCATTTTCAAGGCAATTTCAAGGTCAACCTAGTTTTTTAAATGGAAACTATTATTTTCAACCCCGGACTCGGAAAGAGCGGAAAATTCTACGTTCAGATGATGTACCATGTGTGGGGTCCATTTGATCCCCAAGGTCACGTGAAGGTCAATTTTGTTTTACTGTTTATAGTTTCTTTTTGTATCTAGGTACTTTTTCAAAGGTATTACACAAAAAATCTTACTAACATTGAAAATAACTGTTATGATTTTATGTTATTATGTCATTATGTTATGTTACACATTAATTGTAATTGAAAAAAAAAATTTACCGTCACGTGACCTTGGGGGCTCAAACATGGAGGCCATACATGATACCTACATCATCTTAACGTAGAATTTTCCACTCTTTCCGAATCCAGGGTTGAAAATAAGGGCTTCCATTAAAAAAACTAAGTTGACCTTGAAATGACCTTCAAGGTCACAGACAAGGTTACGACAATATGTTGGAGCCCCTTGGAGGCCTGTAACTTTCATATAAACCATTTTTTATTACTTTTTCAAACTTTCATTAACGATATAACTCTAAAAATACTCGTTTCGCAAAAGTTCATAGATTTTTTTCTAACTATACAATTTTCAATGCAACATAATCATGAGTTAAAACTAGAGTCCATGCAATGGGTTGATAAGTGTTAAAGTGTTCCACAGTGCTCCAAAAAAAGGCCCGCAAACGCGGTGGCTCATAGTCACCGTCCCATTGGACTAAACAGGTGGGAATTATTTTTGTTGAATATTTGCTAAAGAGTATTATAACAGTAGTTACTTACGATAATAAGTATGGTTATTGATCCAAAACATCTTGATTTGCGTTTACATAACAGCCAAAGTCCGACCCATCCTCCTCGAATGTAACTTTTCTTTCATATAGTACGGATTTGGATCCACCTGACTTTGTATGAAGAGGTATCTTGAGGGATTCTCTTTGCTAAATATAATTGATACAGAAATATATTCCTGATATATTGAAGTTATATAATGTAATAATTCTAAGAAATATCTTGTATTTTTAATATAATGCTATCACTCTTGATAAATACTAATCACGTAAAATACAAAGAGATCGGTTTGTTTCCACAATTTTGCTTAGGATTGTTTCATCAACTTCCTTTCGTAATAATAAATGTTAATAGAGCAAAATATACAGGGTGTTTCAGAATGACCTCCCGTAAATACAGGGGGTTATATAGTATGACAATAAATAAGAATTTTTTGTCTTATGAACCATATGTCTATCTCTTCTTGTTTTCGAGATACAGAGCGACAAAATAAAAATTTTTAAGTAGCATTTTACGAAAACTTCCAAACGGTGCGAAATATTTTTATGAAATTTGGTATTCCGGGGGTTTTAAGGCTGCCAAATACGCTGGTCTACTCATTACTAACTATAGTCACTAAAAATCACTCAAATTTTGATATAAAGTTAAAGTTTAAAATATTACTAAGAATGTATGCGTTGTTTATGAGACATCCATCAATAAATTTTGACATAAGCCTAGTTTGAGAAAAGTCTTATTTTATATACCGTAATATTGTAAGAGTTTAATTAAAAACCGTTCACACTAGGAAATTCTAACAAGAGCACATTATTTTTAGAAAATAAAGTTGTACATTAGAAATTGGAGCCTGAATGGTAAAAAACCTAACCTTAAAAAAATTAGAACTCAAAATGTAATAAGAATCGCGCCTTAAAAATCCTTATTTCTTGTCGTACTATCACCCCCTGTATTTACGGGAGGTCTTTCTGAAACACCCTGTATAAAAATCAAACAGAATTTTTACATTTTGAAGCGACAGTGTCAAAAATTTTGGAAATGGCTAAATTGTTTTTTGATCTAATATTTGCCATTTTCTAAAAGATCTTTTAAGATAAAGTCAAAGAATGTTCTTGTCTGTAGGGTTAGATATATTTTGCATACTGAGATTTCTGGTATAGAAGAACAAGTATTCAAAATGAACTATTTGAACTATTGTGGACCACCTAATTTTGAGTGTTTTATTCATCAGTATTTACCAAACGCTTTAGTGATTTCAGTTATCCATTTTATTGAAATGAACAATGTAGATAAAATGCGCGCACCGTTGTCTATATGATTACCTGTTTAGTTATACAAATAAGAATTGCAGCAATTATTAACAAAAGATCTATTGTTATCTTTCATTTATTCATAGATAATACTTTTGAGTTTTTATACCAAATTAAGAAGAAAATAAAGTTATACTTGTACAACGCTGATTTCAAACAAATATGTTTAAACAGCTAAATCAAGCCAATGCTTCGCTTAGTGATCAAACACAAAATCCAGCAAATCATTCAGAAAAACCAATTGCATCTCAATAACACCAGATCCCTCTATAAATAATAGGGTAATTAGGCGGCACCCCGACCGTGTAAATTCTATAAATGACAATTGAAAGTGTGTGCGTGGAGTGCGCGATTGTATGGGTTTATTTGTCTCTAACAGGCGGGTAACAGGACTAGCAACACCCGTCAATATTTGGCTGTGGATAAGGGTGTTTATCCAATTCTGTTGCACTAATAAGAATCCCTTAATATTGCTTTCTCGATGGGAGATTTTCGCAATAAGTATATCTACTTTTAATTATACCACAGTTATGATTGATATGGATTTTGATTCTTTAGGGGACCATTTGTAGATACCGATTTTCCCATTTACTTTTATACATCTATCATTTAAATAAAAACGCTTTTCAGTAACCAATAGTACCGAAAAGCAAAGTTGGACAAAACTTTATCGAATACTGATTATTGCGTATAATTTCCAATATTTAGTATCAATATTCATATAAAGTTTTCCAATTTTCTTTCTTGGTTTTAAATTTTGACAGATTACTAACAAATTACAATTAAAGTTTTTAATGTATTATAATCACATTACAACCAATCTATTGGAACACAATTAGTGTTATTTTTCACCCTATCGAAAAAAAAAACACATTTTAGTGAAATCCATAATTATTACATTTAATATCGATTTTTAAGACGAAATTACTGTGAAGGCAATTTTCAAGTTAACAAATAATTTGTATGATATAGGTTTATAATGCTAATTATGATAAATTTTAAGTAATTTTGACTTTCTGGTTACATCAAAACCGACAAAGTATTTTCTCATCAAGTTACAATGACTTTAATATTAGTATTTGTGTCTGTCTGTGTTAGTTGAGATAGCTCTTATTGCTAAAATAATGTTAATAAAAAATGTTTTACCAGAATTTCATTGTTAAGAGGTTGCGAAAATTGTGATAAAAAATTCAAATAAGTCGTTCAAGTCACTCTTGATATAATTTAAATATGCTATATGAAATAGAAAAAATATGCAGGTTGATTTTTTCTTACAGGCCCCAAAAGAATGGAAATTTTCTTATTGCGATTTTGGAATTACGGAATTCCGACTTCAATAGTCTGCTGGACTTTGATGTCACACCATATTGTGATGCTAAATTATTCTTACAATATATGCAGTTTGTCACGAAACATCCTTTATAATAAAAAGGAACAAGCTGCATTCCAATAATAATAAGTTAAGTATATGAAATTTTGAGAAAATAAGAAATGTAAAAATATACAGAATGTAAGAAGTTTGACTGGCATTACCTCAGCATGAGATAGAGTAATCATAAATGAACAAAAAAGTTGTATATTACAGGGGGGGGGTAAGATTAACGGTTTTCAAAATACAGCGAGTATTAATATTGGAGTTTTGTCACAACGTGACAACAGCGCTTAACTTAAGGCTACACCGCTAATGCAGACCACGTGTGCACGCGGCAGATTTGTCCTACGGAGAAAATGTAAACAAATATTATTGTGAAACATTTAGTAAATTTGAAAACAATTGTTTTCCAGTTTTTAAATGAATCAAATAAAATTTATCGATTTTCTAGTGCGAAGATAGTGTTGTTCTTAAATTTTAGCTCCAATTTTACTAATTATGAATCTCTTAAAATAGGAACTTAACTTTTAATCAAATTATGAATTTGAAAAATATGTAATTAAAGTACCCAAAGATTCACGTTATCCAAATAATCATACGTATTAAAAATAATTTAAGTAAGTACTTATCAAAAAGCAAAATTCAGTAATTTTTAAACGTACAAGTACAAAACAAATTACAACATTTTTGCTCAAAATGTCCACCACCATTTTCGATGCACGCACGAAACCTTCGAATCCAATTTTTTCGCATTCGCTGGAAAATTATCACGTATGGTAAACATTTTAAAAAAGCAAGGAGAAACACCGCAAAAAAAGGAAATAGTGCTACTCAAAAAACACTCGGTCACGGCAATATTCCAGATATCAACAGAATTGTGTATTGCTGGTTGCTGGACTGCTTAGTACCTCGTGTTTATTGCTGCGCCGTTGCTTGATATTAATTTTATCGAATTTTAAATTTATTACAACGCTAATTATCTTATAGAATTAAGCATAAAAAAGTTCAAAAAGGTGATAAACATTATAAGTATATGGTTTTCTATGCACAAAGTTATATCAATATTCCTTAATTAATCGAACTTTTGTACGTAAGTTGGAGATTTTGATAATTTTTTTCTCGGAAATGGTTGAGTTTAGAACCCATGTCATACAAGGTTTCCTTGTTTATTTTAATGTATTCTATGGTCTGTTAAAATTAAGGCAGTCAAATTTCTAACACCCTGTATATTATTAGTATAAACCTCGAAGCAGTTATCTTAATTACTACTGCCATCGGAGCATTTTAGAGTGTCAACATCAAACTTAGTTTAAGCTCTTTTGGCGAACGCAGCCTGTATTATTTAAACTTGAAACTTGTATAAACTTATTAAGTAAAGTAACTTGGCAAATAGCGATGCATTATCAGGATCTTTTTAGAGTAAGGGTGATAAAACATTTCCAGTTCTTCGACACCACAGAGTATTTTGGAAATCTGATTAGTGCATTCATTTCTTACAGCGTCACTTCTAAGAAAAAAAGTTCGGTTCTGCTAAAAAAAACAACTTTAAGTGTCATTACTTTCTTTGCAATCATTGCCACCAAAAATTGTTGTATGTTAATATTTTTTTAATGCTTTAGAGTTTTATTTTTATAACCCCATAACTTAGGATTTGAATAGCAACAAAAACTTTAAAAGCGTTTTTCGAGAAACCACTTTTTTTTAACTGGCCGGAAACATAATTCAAAAAGCATCCAACGAATCGACTTAAAATTTTGTACAGAACTTCACAATAACATTGTGCAAAACCGTACTTATCAACTTCGACGTCACCTGTTACATGACTGTTGTATAACAATGAAAAAGTAATATTAACGGTCGGTAGAAGGAAGCACAAAAACAAGCGCTTAGGTAGGGAATTCTGGAAGGAAGCCTAAATAGTCGAAGATAGGCAGTTGAAGTGAGAACAGTGTGCAGATAGGTAGCAAGACGATCAGGGTAGTGTGAAAAATATAGTAGTGGAAAATTAAGTGTTTAACCGGTATTAGTTAGCAGGTAATATTCTTTAAGTACTTTGTTGTTAATTGTTATATGTAATCTTATGATTGATGATTAAAGATGTTTCATGATAAAAATTCTGTGTATATTTAGCCTTCATTGTCTTATGCTCAGGGGCGTATATTTCTCTAAGATAAAATTGTTACAATTATTATTAAAGATTGCTCATTATTTATTACATGTTAAAATATGTATATTTTGTCGTGACTGCCCAGATATTGCAAAAACAACTCCTTTGTTTCACATTTAACTTGTTTTTGTCATGATTACGCTGTTCTTTGATTTCTTGTTCTCACTTTATGTCATACGCATATAAGAGCTTTGTTGAATTTACTAATATTTTCGCCCTTGATTATTATTATTGTTGTTGTTCTCCGAAATCTCAACTCATAGCTGGATTGCCTCCCGTATGGGACTCCAGTACTTTACCTATTATTATTATTATTATTATTGTTGCTGTTCCTTTGAAATCTCAACTATAGCTGGATTGCCTCCCGTATGGGACTCCAGTACCTTACCTATTATTATTGTTGTTATTATTGTTGTTGTTGTTATTGTTATTATTGTTGTTATTATTACCTTCCGGCTCTGCCGGCTAACTAACACCAAACCTCTTCAGTTTTACTTGGAAGTGTGTCTGTCTGATTCGAGTGAGGTGACATTTAGTGAGAAATTAAATAAGTTAAGTCTTAATTATAATTAGCAAAGGATCTTAATTTATGCCTTTGGTTGGCGGTTGTTTTGTATTTATATTTGGGTGGTAAGAGCAACGATCGTGGGTTTCTCTGCCATGCTCTTTCCCCGCAGGAGCTTTAGGTGAGCCTGGCACTCTCATTTTATGTTAAATGATAGTTAATGTTTTTGTTGTTCTTTGTCACGTTTGATTTGAAGATTGTTGTACGTAAATAATAAAGTTAGGTGTATTTACTCTGCTTTTGTTTTATATAATTAAACCATACATCCCCTCAAAAAAAGTTAGTAGCCAGCGCCTACCGGTCAATTAAAAAATAGATACATACAACGTAGGTATTCCTTATGACGATCACATATTTCTGTCCACAACTTCGTATGATTTTTTTGACCGAACCTGGGGTTGTTATACTACAACATAACTCAGGGAACAAAATATTGGTTTTACGATTGATTAACATTTTCATTGTTATTAACAATTTAATTTCAAATTCAGTTCAATAGTTACTAATATTTTTTAATTTCCCTACGATGTTTCCTAGCTTTTAGTATATAGTATCAGAAAATGTTTGTTTCTTGTTCCAAGAACATCTGTTAATAAACTTTCCGAGCATACAGACCTCTGAAAAAAAGGTGTCGTCGCTGACCATCACCTACAGCAGTCATTTTGAATCCAAATCGTTTGAAAATCTGAAATCTACAATAAAGCATTTTTGTTCCTGGCGCGATATCTTGTATCGATTTTTCCTTCAAAATTTTTTACTTCTAGAGGGGCATTACCCCTTTAAGTATTTTTTTTCTCAAAAAAATGAGGGAACACCAGGTTTTTTATATTTATTTGTCCATTGTTGGAGTTATTATAATATAAATAATTTTTTTTTTTAATTTTAATTTTGTATTTAAAAATTAAGAAAAAAGAATGGGCCATTATTCCACTATTAGATTCTACGCTGAAAATTAATAGTGGTAGTTTAAATAAAAATTTGTCGATCAATGTCAATGTCGATATTGAGGTTACAAAAATAAATTCAGTTTAGTCATATGACTAAAACCTTCGAAAACCTGTATAGTAATTTGCTCCTAATTTTACATGAAACATATCTTAAATCTCCATTACTAGGTATAGTGTCATTGAGCCAAAAATTTCAGTGGCGTACAAATGTCACTACTGTGGAATTTTTTTAAATAAATAATACGTATGTAAAATATTAACATATTTAGAATTCGCAGTCATTTTACTTGCGAAAAATTTTGAAACTGATTTTCCTATATTCATTCAGCTGATGCACAATGCACAACTACTATTCGTTACAAATATTACCTCACCTTTACTTCTTGGTTAAAAAAAAATTTTTTTTAAATAAATAAGAAAGTTACAACTATCAAATATTAGCTACGCACAAGGTCATAGGTAGGTACATAAAACTAGATTTTTTTTATGCGACATTTCGTATGTTATTTTTTATTTGAACACCTTTTCAACATTACAATGATATAAGGTTTGATGAATCTACCTCTAATGGTGAAGATGATATACAGGGTGATTCACAAACGGTGACCAAAAATGAAACCTCGTATTCTTTTGTGAATTTTAAGGGAAGTCTTTCCTATGAAGTTTTTATCTAGGACGCTTCGTTAAAAAGATACAGGGCGTTAAACTTCAAAAAATATTTTTTATTTTTTAAATAATTTAAAAACTAATAAGTGAAATAATTTGAATTTGGGCACATGTATTTATGTAAACATTGTCCAAAATCTGAGGGTTTTTCCTAAAATTTACACGGTCCAGTGGCGGAGATACAGAGTATCCGTGGCATATTTTTCGAAATAAAATAGTACGCCACTGCTTTACGGTAACAACCATGATATTTTCGGATTCGTCTTTCAATTTTCTACAAATGACTACTCTCTTATGTTTTTCGAAAAAAGTCTGATTTCGAGTAAAACTTTAAAAACTAACTGAAAACACTTTTACTTAAATGACATGACAAGCACTAATCATTCATATTTATTTGAGTTTAGAGTTTAATAACATTAGTCATAATTTTCATGATTATATTTTAGTAAATGCTCAAAAGTACGTCCATTTCCACGAACACAGACCCGACATCTTTTTAATAACGGAAATGTAATTTGTTCGAATCTGATGAGAAGCATTATTTATTCTTTCTCCTAACTGCTCAGAATGTCACAGTTGCTATCGCAGCCCACTATGTAAATAATTTTAAAAAGCATTCATTTTTTAAGTTTTACTCGAAAATCAGGCTTTTCGAAAAACATAAGAGAGTAGTAATTTGTAGAAAATTGAAAGATGAATCCGAAAATATCATAGTTACCTTAAAGCAGTGGCGAACTAATTTATTTAGAAAAATATGCCACCGATACCTTGTATCTCCCCCAATGGAGCATGTAAATTTTAGGAAAAGCCCTCAGATTTTGGATAATGTTTACATAAATACATGTGCCCAATTTCAAATTATTTCATTTACTAGTTTTAAAATTATTTAAAAAAATTAAAAATATTTTTTGAAGTTTAACACCCTGTATCTTTTTAATGAAGCGTCCTAGATAGAAACTTTACAGGAAAGACTCCCCTTAAAATTCTCTCAAGAATACGAGGTTTACTTTTGGCCACCATTTGTGAATCACCCAGTCTGTATAGCCACATTACACTTATACATAGAATGTTCCGATTTTTTTATTTAGCAATATTTTGCTAACTTAAAAACTAGAAAGTTAAAATGGGATGATATTTAAGATTAATAACGATAATACATTGTGTTGCTGTAGCAAAACCAGTTTTTAAATGCAGAATATACAGGGTGGTCCCGAGGTAATGGGCCAAAATTCATGGGTAGATTCCCCAAGTAAAAATATTGCGATTTAGTCGAACTTACCTTAGTCCAAAAGTTGATAGTTAAAGAGATACAGGGTGTTAAATGTAAAATATTATTTCAGTTTTTTTTTAATTTATTCCTTAACAAATGCAAATATCTTCACAAAATTTTGGGGATTGGAAGTAGTATAGCAGTGGGGCTTTGAACTCACTTCAAGGTCACTCCAGGCTACCACCAGGCTGCCGCCATCCGGAGCTGGCACCAGGTCTCCAGCAGCAGCAGCTCCAAGGTCACGCTGAAGAAGTGTCAGTGGGGTGCGGGGGTGGGGGATCTGGATTGCAGAAGAAGAAGCCGGGGTCCGTCATCGGCAATGACCA